>NW_027436596.1:0-93716 GCF_031877795.1 Strix aluco | reverse complement strand
TAGAAAAAAGAGACAGGAGGAAGAGAGAGGAGGAAGAGTGAGGAGGAAGAGAGAGGAGGAAGAGAGAGGAGGAAGAGAGAGGAAGAAGAGAGAGGAAAAAGAGAGAGGAGGAAGAGAGAGAAGGAAGAGAGAGGAGGAAGAGAGGAAAAGGAGAGAGGAGGAAAAGTGAGGAGGAAGAGAGAGCAGGAAGAGAGATGTGGAAGTGAGAGGAATTGGAGAGAGGAGGAAAAGAGAAAAGGAAGAGAGAGGAGGAAGAGAGAGGAGGAAGAGAGAGAAGGGGTAGAGAGGAGGAAGATAGAGGAGGAAGAGAGAGGAGGAAGAGAGAGGAGGAAGAGGAGGTGGAAGAGAAAGGAGGAAGAGGGAGGAGAAAGAGAGAGAAAGAGAAGAGAGGAGGAAGAGAGAGGAGGAAGAGAGAGGACAGAGAGAGAGGATGAAGAGAGAGGAGAAAGAGAGAGGAGGAAGAGAGAGGAGGAAGAGAGAGGAGGAAAAGAGAGGAGGAAGAGAGAGGAGGAAGAGAGATGAGGAAGAGAGAGGAGGAAGAGAGACAAGGAAGAGAGAGGAGGAAGAGAGAGGTGGAAGACAGAGGAAGAGGAGAGAGAAGGAAGACAGAGGAGGTAGAGAGTGGAGGAAGATAGAGAAAAAAGAGACAGGAGGAAGAGAGAGGAGGAAGAGTGAGGAGGAAGAGAGAGGAGGAAGAGAGAGGAAGAAGAGAGGAAAAGGAGAGAGGAGGAAAAGTGAGGAGGAAGAGAGAGGAGGAAAAGAGGAGGAAGACAGAGGAAGAGGAGAGAGAAGGAAGACAGAGGAGGAAGAGAGTGGAGGAAGAGAGAGGAAAAAGAGAGAGGAGGAAGAGAGAGAAGGAAGAGAGAGGAGGAAGAGAGGAAAAGGAGAGAGGAGGAAAAGTGAGGAGGAAGAGAGAGCAGGAGAGAGATGTGGAAGTGAGAGGAATTGGAGAGAGGAGGAAAAGAGAAAAGGAAGAGAGAGGAGGAGGAGAGAGGAGGAAGAGAGAGGAGGGGTAGAGAGGAGGAAGATAGAGGAGGAAGAGAGAGGAGGAAGAGAGAGGAGGAAGAGGAGGTGGAAGAGAAAGGAGGAAGAGGGAGGAGAAAGAGAGAGAAAGAGAAGAGAGGAGGAAGAGAGAGGAGGAAGAGAGAGGACAAAGAGAGAGGATGAAGAGAGAGGAGAAAGAGAGAGGAGGAAGAGAGAGGAGGAAGAGAGAGGAAGAGGAGAGAGGAGGAAGACAGAGGAGGATGAGAGAGGAGGAAGAGAGAGGAGGAAGAGGGAGGAGAAAGAGAGTGGAGGAAGAGAGAGGAGGAAGAGGGAGGAAGAGAGAGGAGGAAGAGAGAGGAAGAGGAGAGAGGAAGAAGACAGAGGAGGATGAGAGAGGAGGAAGAGAAAGGAAAATGAGAGAGAAGGAAGAGAGAGGAAAAGGGGAGAGGAGGAAGAGAGAGGAGGAAAAGAGAGACGGAAGAGAGAGGAGGAAGAGAGAGGAGGAAGAGAGAGGAGGAAGAGAGAGGAGGAAAAGAGAGGAGGAAGACAGAGGTGGAAAACAGAGGAAGTGGAGAGAGGAGGAAGACAGAGGAGGAAGAGAGTGGAGGAAGAGAGAGGAAAAAGAGGAGGAAGAGAGAGGAGGAAGAGAGAGGAGGAAGAGAGAGGAGGAAGAGAGAGGAGGAAGAGAGAAGAGGAAGAGAGAGGAGGAAGAGAGAGGAGGAAGAGAGAGGAGGGGTAGAGAATAGGAAGCGAGAGGAGGAAGAGAGAGGTAGAAGAGAGAGGAGGAAGAGAAAGGGGGAAGAGAGAGGAGAGGAGAGAGGAGGAAAAGAGAAGAGGAAGAGAGAGGAGGAAGAGAGAGGAGGAAGAGAGAGGAGAAATAGAGAGGAGGAAGAGAGAGGTGGAAGAGACAGGAGAAACAGAGAGGAAGAAGAGAGAGGGGGAAGACAGAGAAGGAAGAGAGAGGAGGGTTAGAAAGGAGGAAGCGAGAGGAGGAAGCCAGAGGAGGAAGAGAGAGGAAGAAGAGAGAGGAGGAAGAGAGAGGAAGAGGAGAGAAGAGGAAAAGAGAAGAGGAAGAGAGAGGAGGAAGAGAGAGGAGGAAGAGAGAGGTGGAAGAGAAAGGAGGAAGAGGGAGGAGAAAGAGAGAGGAAGAGA
The DNA here is from genome assembly GCF_031877795.1 of Strix aluco. Taxonomy (NCBI): domain Eukaryota; kingdom Metazoa; phylum Chordata; class Aves; order Strigiformes; family Strigidae; genus Strix; species Strix aluco. Next base: position 91,580 of record NW_027436596.1, on the reverse strand, counting down.
AAGAGGAGGAAGAGAGAGGAGGAAGAGAGAGGAGAAAGAGAGAAGACGAATAGAGAGGAGGAAGAGAGAGGAAGAGGAGAGAGGAGGAGAAAGAGCAGAGGAAGAGAGAGGAGGAAGAGAGAGGAGGAAGAGAGAGGAGGGGTAGAGAGGAGGAAGCGAGAGAAGGAAGAGAGAGGAGGAAGAGAGAGGAGGAAGAGAGAGGAGGATGAGAGAGGTGGAAGAGAAAGGAGGAAGAGGGAGGAGAAAGAGAGAGGAGGAAGAGAGAGGAGGAAGAGAGAGGAACAGGAGAGAGGAGGAAAATAGAAGAGGGAGAGAGAGGAGGAAGAGAGAGGAAGAGGAGAGAGGAGGAAAAGAGAAGAGGGAGAGAGAGGAGGAAGAGAGAGGTGGAAGACAGAGGAAGAGGAGAGAGAAGGAAGAAAGAGGAGGAAGAGAGTGGAGGAAGAGAGAGGAAAAAGGGAGAGGGGGAAGAGAGTGGAGGAAGAGAGAGGAAAAAGGGAGAGGAGGAAGAGAGAGGAGGAAAAGAAAAGGGGAAGAGAGAGGAGGAAGAGAGAGGGGGAAGAGGAAGGAGAAAGAGAGTGGAGGAAGAGAGAGGAGGAAGAGGGAGGAAGAGAGAGGAGGAAGAGAGAGGAAGAGGAGAGAGGAAGAAGACAGAGGAGGAAGAGAGAGGAGGAAGAGAAAGGAAAATGAGAGAGAAGGAAGAGAGAGGAAAAGGGGAGAGGAGGAAGAGAGAGGAGGAAAAGAGAGACGGAAGAGAGAAGAGGAAGAGATAGGAGGAAGAGAGAGGAGGAAGAGAGAGGAGGAAGAGAGAGGTGGAAAACAGAGGAAGAGGAGAGAGGAGGAAGACAGAGGAGGAAGAGAGTGGAGGAAGAGAGAGGAAAAAGAGGAGGAAGAGAGAGGAGGAAGAGAGAGGAGGAAGAGAGAGGAGGAAGAGAGAGGAGGAAGAGAGAAGAGGAAGAGAGAGGAGGAAGAGAGAGGAGAAATAGAGAGGTGGGAGACAGAGGAGGAAGAGAGTGGAGGAAGAGAGAGGAGGAAGAGAGGAAAAGGAGAGAGGAGGAAAAGTGAGGAGGAAGAGAGAGGAGGAAAAGAGAGGAGAAAGACAGAGGAAGAGGAGAGAGAAGTAAGACAAAGGAGGAAGAGAGTGGAGGAAGAGAGAGGAAAAGAGATAGGAGGAAGAGAGAGGAGGAAGAGAGAGGAGGAAGAGAGGAAAAGGAGAGAGGAGGAAAAGTGAGGAGGAAGAGAGAGGAGGAAGAGAGATGTGGAAGGGAGAGGAAGAGGAGAGAGGAGGAAAAGAGAAAAGGAAGAGAGAGGAGGAAGAGCGAGGAGGAAGAGAGAAGAGGGGTAGAGTGGAGGAAGATAGAGGAGGAAGAGACAGGAGGAAGAGAGAGGAGGAAGAGAGAGGAGGAAGAGGAGGTGGAAGAGAAAGGAGGAAGAGGGATGAGAAAGAGAGAGAAAGAGAAGAGAGGAGGAAGAGAGAGGAGGAAGAGAGAGGAGAAAGAGAGACGATGAAGAGAGAGGAGAAAGAGAGAGGAGGAAGAGAGAGGAGGAAGAGAGAGGAAGAGGAGAGAGGAGGAAGACAGAGGAGGAAGAGAGAGGAGGAAGAGAGAGGAGGAAGAGGGAGGAAAAAGAGAGAGGAGGAAGAGAGAGGAGGAAGAGAGAAGAGGAAGAGAGAGGAGGAAGACAGAGGAGGAAGAGAGAGGAGAAAGAGAAAGGAAAATGAGAGAGAAGGAAGAGAGAGGAAAAGGGGAGAGGAGGAAGAGAGAGGAGGAAAAGAGAGGCGGAAGAGAGAGGAGGAAGAGAGAGGAGGAAGAGAGAGGAGGAAGAGAGAGGAGGAAGAGATAGTTGGAAAACAGAGGAAGAGGAGAGAGGAGGAAGAGTGAGGAGGAAGATAGTGGAGGAAGAGAGAAGAAAAGAGGAGGAAGAGAGAGGAGGAAGAGAGAGGAGGAAGAGAGAGGAGGAAGAGAGAGGATGAAGAGAGGAGGAAGAGAGAGGAGGAAGAGAGGAAAAGGAGAGAGGAGGAAAAGTGAGGAGGAATAGATAGTAGGAAGAGAGAGGTGGAAGGGAGAGGAAGAGGAGAGAGGAGGAAAAGAGAAGAGGAAGAGAGAGGAGGAAGAGAGAGGAGGAAAAGTGATGAGGAAGAGAGAGGAGGAAGAGAGATGAGGAAGAGAGAGGAGGAAGAGAGAGCAGGAAGAGAGAGGAGGAAGAGAGAGCTGGAAGAACGAGGAAGAGGAGAGAGAAAAAGAGAGAGGAGGAAGAGAGTGGAGGAAGAGAGAGGAAAAATGGAGAGGAGGAAGAGAGAGGAGGAAGAGAGAGGAGGAAGAGAGAGGAGGAAGAGAGAGGAGGAAGAGAGGAAAAGGAGAGAAGAGGAAAAGTGAGGAGGAAGAGAGAGGAGGAAAAGAGAAGGGGAAGAGGAAGAGGAAGAGAGAGGGGGAAGAGAGAGGAGGGGTTGAGAGGAGGAAGCGAGAGGAGGAAGAGAGAGGAGGAAGAGAGGAGGAAGAGAGAGGAAGAGGAGAGAGGAGGAAGACAGAGGAGGAAGAGAGAGGAGGAAGAGAGAGGAGGAAGAGGGAGGAAAAAGAGAGAGGAGGAAGAGAGAGGAGGAAGAGAGAAGAGGAAGAGAGAGGAGGAAGACAGAGGAGGAAGAGAGAGGAGAAAGAGAAAGGAAAATGAGAGAGAAGGAAGAGAGAGGAAAAGGGGAGAGGAGGAAGAGAGAGGAGGAAAAGAGAGGCGGAAGAGAGAGGAGGAAGAGAGAGGAGGAAGAGAGAGGAGGAAGAGAGAGGAGGAAGAGAGAGTTGGAAAACAGAGGAAGAGGAGAGAGGAGGAAGAGTGAGGAGGAAGATAGTGGAGGAAGAGAGAAGAAAAAGAGGAGGAAGAGAGAGGAGGAAGAGAGAGGAGGAAGAGAGAGGAGGAAGAGAGAGGATGAAGAGAGGAGGAAGAGAGAGGAGGAAGAGAGGAAAAGGAGAGAGGAGGAAAGTGAGGAGGAATAGATAGTAGGAAGAGAGAGGTGGAAGGGAGAGGAAGAGGAGAGAGGAGGAAAGAGAAGAGGAAGAGAGAGGAGGAAGAGAGAGGAGGAAAGTGAGGAGGAAGAGAGAGGAGGAAGAGAGATGAGGAAGAGAGAGGAGGAAGAGAGAGCAGGAAGAGAGAGGAGGAAGAGAGAGCTGGAAGAACGAGGAAGAGGAGAGAGAAAAAGAGAGAGGAGGAAGAGAGTGGAGGAAGAGAGAGAAAAAATGGAGAGGAGGAAGAGAGAGGAGGAAGAGAGAGGAGGAAGAGAGAGGAGGAAGAGAGAGGAGGAAGAGAGGAAAAGGAGAGAAGAGGAAAAGTGAGGAGGAAGAGAGAGGAGGAAAAGAGAAGGGGAAGAGGAAGAGGAAGAGAGAGGGGGAAGAGAGAGGAGGGGTTGAGAGGAGGAAGCGAGAGGAGGAAGAGAGAGGAGGAAGAGAGGAGGAAGAGAGAGGAAGAGGAGAGAGGAGGAAAAGAGAAGAGGAAGAGAGAGGAGGAAGAGAGAGGAGTAAGAGAGAGGAGGAAGAGAGAGGAGGAAGAGAGAGGAAGAGGAGAGAGGAGGAAAAGAGAAGAGGAAGAGAGAGGAGGAAGAGAGAGGAGGAAGAGAGAGGAGGGGTAGATAGGAGGAAGATAGAGGAGGAAGAGAGAGGAGGAAGAGAGTGGAGGAAGAGGAGGTTTAAGAGAAAGGAGGAAGAGGGAGGAGAAAGAGAGAGAAAGAGAAGAGAGAAGGGAATAAGAATAAGAGAGAGGTGGAAGAGAGAGGAGAAAGAGAGAGGAGGAAGAGAGAGGAGAAAGAGAGAGGAGGAAGAGAGAGGAGGAAGAGAGAGGAGGAAGAGAGAGGAGGAAGAGAGAGGTGGAAGAGAAAGGAGAAAGAGGGAGGAGAAAGAGAGAGGAGGAAGAGAGAGGAGGAAGAGAGAGGAGAAAGAGAGAGGAAGAGGAGAGAGGAGGAAAAGAGAAGAGGAAGAGAGAGGAGGAAGAGAGAGGTGGAAGACAGAGGAAGAGGAGAGAGAAGGAAGAGAGTGGAAAAGGGGAGAGGAGGAAGAGAGAGGAGGAAGAGAGATGAGGAAGAGAGAGGAGGAAGAGAGAGGAGGAAGAGAGAGGAGGAAGAGAAAGAAGGAAGAGAGGAAAAGGAGAGAGGAGGAAATGTGAGGATGAAGAGAGCGGAGGAAGAGAGAGGATGAAGAGAGAGGAGGAAGAGAGAGGAGAAAGAGAGAGGTGGAAGACAGAGGAGGAAGAGAGTGGAGGAAGATAGAGGAAAAAGAGAGAGGAGGAAGAGAGAGGAGGAAGAGAGAGGAGGAAGAGAGAGGAGGAAGAGAGAGGAAGAAGAGACAGGAGGAAGAGAGGAAAAGGAGAGAGGAGGAAAAGTGAGGAGGAAGAGAGAGGAGGAAAAGAGAGGAAGAGGAGAGAGGAGGAAAAGAGAAGAGGAAGAGAGAGGTGGAAGAGAGAGGAGGAAGAGTGAGGAGGGGTAGAGAGGAGGAAGAGAGAGGAGGAAGAGAGAGGAGGAAGAGAGAGTTGGAAGAGAAAGGAGGAAGAGGGAGGAGAAAGAGAGAGGAAGAGGAGAGAGGAGGAAAAAAAAAGACTAAGAAAGTGGAGGAAATGAGAGAAGGAAGAGAGAGGAGGAAGAGAGAGGAGGAAGAGAGGAAAAGTAGAGAGGAGGAAATGTGAGGAGGAAGAGAGAGGAGGAAGAGAGAGGAGGAAGAGAGAGCAGGAAGAGAGAGGAGAAAGAGAGAGGAGGAAGAGAAAGGAGGAAGAGAGAGGAAGAGGAGAGAGGAGGAAAAGAGAAGATGAAGAGAGAGGAGGAAGAGAGAGGAGGAAGAGAGAGGAGAAATAGAGAGGAGGAAGAGAGAGGAGGAAGAGAGAGGTGGAAGAGACAGGAGAAACAGAGAGGAGGAAGAGAGAGGGGGAAGACAGAGAAGGAAGAGAGAGGGTAAGGGGTTAGAGAGGAGGAAGCGGGAGGAGGAAGCGAGAGGAGGAAGAGAGAGGAGGAAGAGAGAGGAGGAAGAGAGAGGAAGAGGAGAGAGGAGGAAAAGAAAAGAGGAAGAGAGAGGAGGAAGAGAGAGGAGGAAGACAGAGGTGGAAGAGAAAGGAGGAAGAGGGAGGAGAAAGAGAGAGGAAGAGAAGAGAGGAGGAAGAGAGAGGAGGAAGAGAGAGGAGAAAGAGAGAAGACGAATAGAGAGGAGGAACAGAGAAGAAGAGGAGAGAGGAGGAGAAAGAGCAGAGGAAGAGAGAGGAGGAAGAGAGAGGAGGAAGAGAGAGGAGGGGTAGAGAGAAGGAAGCGAGAGGAGGAAGAGAGAGGAGGAAGAGAGAGGAGGAAGAGAGAGGAGGATGAGAGAGGTGGAAGAGAAAGGAGGAAGAGGGAGGAGAAAGAGAGAGGAGGAAGAGAGAGGAGGAAGAGAGAGGAAGAGGAGAGAGGAGGAAAAGAGAAGAGGGAGAGAGAGGAGGAAGAGAGAGGTGGAAGACAGAGGAAGAGGAGAGAGAAGGAAGAGAGAGGAGGAAGAGAGTGGAGAAGAGAGAGGAAAAAGGGAGAGGGGGAAGAGAGTGGAGGAAGAGAGAGGAAAAAGGGAGAGGAGGAAGAGAGAGGAGGAAAAGAGAAGGGGAAGAGAGAGGAGGAAGAGAGAGGGGGAAGAGAGAGGAGGGGTAGAGAGGAGGAAGCGAGAGGAGGAAGAGAGAGAAGGAAGAGAGGAGGAAGAGAAAGGAGGAAGAGAGAGGGGAAGAGAGAGAAGGAAGAGAGGAAAAGGAGAGAGGAGGAAATATTAGGAGGAAGAGAGAGGAGGAAGAGAGAGGAGGAAGAGAGAGCAGGAAGAGAGAGGAGAAAGAGAGAGGAGGAAGAGAAAGGAGGAAGAAAGAGGAAGAGGAGAGAGGAGGAAAAGAGAAGATGAAGAGAGAGGAGGAAGAGAGAGGAGGAAGAGAGAGGAGGAAGAGAGGGGAGGAAGAGAGGAAAAGGAGAGAGGAGGAAATGTGAGGAGGAAGACAGAGGAGGAAGAGAGAGGAGAAAGAGAGAGGAAGAAGAGAGGAAAAGGAGAGAGGAGGAAAAGTGAGGAGGAAGAGAGAGGAGGAAAAGAGAGGAGAAAGACAGAGGAAGAGGAGAGAGAAGTAAGACAGAGGAGGAAGAGAGTGGAGGAAGAGAAAGGAAAAAGAGAGAGGAGGAAGAGAGAGGAGGAAGAGAGAGGAGGAAGAGAGGAAAAGGAGAGAGGAGGAAAAGTGAGGAGGAAGAGAGAGGAGGAAGAGAGATGTGGAAGGGAGAGGAAGAGGAGAGAGGAGGAAAAGAGAAAAGGAAGAGAGAGGAGGAAGAGCGAGGAGGAAGAGAGAGGAGGGGTAGAGAGGAGGAAGATAGAGGAGGAAGAGAGAGGAGGAAGAGAGAGAAGGAAGAGAGAGGAGGAAGAGGAGGTGGAAGAGAAAGGAGGAAGAGGGATGAGAAAGAGAGAGAAAGAGAAGAGAGGAGGAAGAGAGAGGAGGAAGAGAGAGGAGAAAGACAGAGTATGAAGAGAGAGGAGAAAGAGAGAGGAGGAAGAGAGAGGAGGAAGAGAGAGGAGGAAGAGAGAGGAGGAAGAGAGGGGAGGAAGAGAGGAAAAGGAGAGAGGAGGAAATGTGAGGAGGAAGACAGAGGAGGAAGAGAGTGGAGGAAGGGAGAGGAGGAAGAGAGGAAAAGGAGAGAGGAGGAAAAGTGAGGAGGAAGAGAGAGGAGGAAAAGAGAGGAGAAAGACAGAGGAAGAGGAGAGAGAAGTAAAACAGAGGAGGAAGAGGTGGAGGAAGAGAGAGGAAAAAGAGAGAGGAGGAAGAGAGAATAGGAAGAGAGAGGAGGAAGAGAGGAAAAGGAGAGAGGAGGAAAAGTGAGGAGGAAGAGAGAGGAGGAAGAGAGATGTGGAAGGGAGAGGAATAGGAGAGAGGAGGAAAGAGAAAAGGAAGAGAGAGGAGGAAGAGCGAGGAGGAAGAGAGAGGAGGGGTAGAGAGGAGGAAGATAGAGGAGGAAGATAGAGGAGGAAGAGAGAGGAGGAAGAGAGAGGAGGAAGAGGAGGTGGAAGAGAAAGGAGGAAGAGGGATGAGAAAGAGAGAGAAAGAGAAGAGAGGAGGAAGAGAGAGGAGGAAGAGAGAGGAGAAAGACAGAGTATGAAGAGAGAGGAGAAAGAGAGAGGAGGAAGAGAGAGGAGGAAGAGAGAGGAAGAGGAGAGAGGAGGAAGACAGAGGAGGAAGAGAGAGGAGGAAGAGAGAGGAGAAGAGGGAGGAGAAAGAGAGAGGAGGAAGAGAGAGGAGGAAGAGAGAAGAGGAAGAGAGAGGAGGAAGAGAAGAGGAGGAAGAGAGAGGAGAAAGAGAAAGGAAAATGAGAGAGAAGGAAGAGAGAGGAAAAGGGGAGAGGAGAAGAGAGAGGAGGAAAAGAGAGGCGGAAGAGAGAGGAGGGTATTTAGAGTTAGTTTGTTTTATTAGTAGAGAGAGGAGGAAGAGAGTGGAGGAAGAGAGAGGAGGAAGAGACTTGGAAAACAGAGGAAGAGGAGAGAGGAGGAAGAGTGAGGAGGAAGAGAGTGGAGGAAGAGAGAAGAAAAAGAGGAGGAAGAGAGAGGAGGAAGAGAGAGGAGGAAGAGAGAGGAGGAAGAGAGAGGATGAAGAGAGGAGGAAGAGAGAGGAGGAAGACAGGAAAAGGAGAGAGGAGGAAAAGTGAGGAGGAATAGATAGTAGGAAGAGAGAGGTGGAAGGGAGAGGAAGAGGAGAGAGGAGGAAAAGAGAAGAGGAAGATAGAGGAGGAAGAGAAAGGAGGAAGAGAGAGGAGGGATAGAGAGGAGGAAGAGATAGGAGGAAGAGAGAGGAGGAAGAGAGAGGAGGAAGAGAGAGGAGGAAGAGAGAGGTGGAAGAGAAAGGAGGAAGAGGGAGGAGAAAGAGAGAGGAAGAGAAGAGAGGAGGAAGAGAGAGGAGGAAGAGAGAGGAGGAAGAGAGAGGAGGGGTAGATAGGAGGAAGAGAGAGGAAGAAGAGAGAGGAGGAAGAGAGAGGAGGGGTAGATAGGAGGAAGAGAGAGGAGGAAGAGAGAGGAGGAAGAGAGAGGAGGAAGAGAGAGGAAGAGGAGAGAGGAGGAAAAGAGAAGAGGAAGAGAGAGGAAGAAGAGAGTGGAGGAAGAGAGAGGAGGGGTAGAGAGGAGGAAGAGGGAGGAGAAAGAGAGAGGAAGAGAAGAGAGGAGGAAGAGAGAGGAGAAAGAGAGAGGAGGAAGAGAGAGGAGGAAGAGAGAGGAAGTGGAGAGAGGAGGAAAAGAGAAGGGGAAGAGAGAGGAGGAAGAGAGAGGAGGAAGAGAGAGGAGGAAGAGAGAGGTGGAAGACAGAGGAAGAGGAGAGAGAAGGAAGAGAGTGGAAAGGGGAAAGGAGGAAGAGAGAGGAGGAAAAGAGAGGAGGAAGAGAGAGGAGGAAGAGAGATGAGGAAGAGAGAGGAGGAAGAGAGAGCAGGAAGAGAGAGGAGGAAGAGAGTGCTGGAAGAAAGAGGAAGAGGAGAGAGAAAAGAGAGAGGAGGAAGAGAGTGGAGGAAGAGAGAGGAAAAATGGAGAGGAGGAAGAGAGAGGAGGAAGAGAGAGGAGGAAGAGAGAGGAGGAAGAGAGAGGAGGAAGAGAGGAAAAGGAGAGAAGAGGAAAAGTGAGGAGGAAGAGAGAGGAGGAAAAGAGAAGGGGAAGAGGAAGAGGAAGAGAGAGGGGAAGAGAGAGGAGGGGTTGAGAGGAGGAATCGAGAGGAGGAAGAGAGAGGAGGAAGAGAGGAGGAAGAGAGAGGAGGAAGAGAGAGGAGGAAGAGAGAGGAGGAAGAGAGGAAAGGAGAGAGGAGGAATGTGAGGAGGAAGAGAGAGGAGGAAGGAGAGGAGGAAGAAAGAGCAGCAAGAGAGAGGAGAAAGAGAGAGGAGGTAGAGAAAGGAGGAAGAGAGAGGAAGAGGAGAGAGGAGGAAAAGAGAGATGAAGAGAGAGGAGGAAGAGAGAGGAGGAAGAGAGAGGAGGAAGAGAGAGGAGGAAGAGAGGAAAAGGAGAGAGGAGGAAATGTGAGGAGGAAGAGAGAGAAGGAAGAGAGAGGGGGAAGAGAGAGGAGGAAGAGAGAGGAGGAAGAGAGAGGAGAAAGAGAGAGGTGAAGACAGAGGAGGTAGAGAGTGGAGGAAGAGAGAGGAAAAGAGAGAGGAGGAAGAGAGAGGAGGAAGGGAGAGGAGGAAGAGAGAGGAGGAAGAGAGAGGAGGAAGAGAGGAAAGGAGAGAGGAGGAAAATGAGGAGGAAGAGAGAGGAGGAAGAGAGATGTGGAAGGGAGAGGAAGAGGAGAGAGGAGGAAAAGAGAAAAGGAAGAGAGAGGAGGAAGAGAGAGGAGGAAGAGAGAGGAGGGGTAGACAGGAGGAAGATAGAGGAGGAAGAGAGAGGAGGAAGAGAGAGGAGGAAGAGAGAGGAGGAAGAGGAGGTGGAAGAGAAGGAGGAAGAGGGAGGAGAAAGAGAGAGGAAGAGAAGAGAGAAGGAAGAGAGAGGAGGAAGAGAGAGGAGAAAGAGAGACGAGGAAGAGAGGGGAGAAAGAGAGAGGAGGAAGAGAGAGGAGGAAGAGAGAGGAAGAGGACAGAGGAGGAAGACAGAGGAGGAAGAGAGAGGAGGAAGAGAGAGGAGGAAGAGAGAGGTGGAAGAGAAAGGAGGAAGAGGGAGCAGAAAGAGAGAGGAGGAAGAGAGAGGAGGAAGAGAGAGGAGAAAGAGAGAGGAAGAGGAGAGAGGAGGAAAGAGAAGAGGAAGAGAGAGGAGGAAGAGAGAGGTGGAAGACAGAAGAAGTGGAGAGAGAAGGAAAAGAGTGGAAAAGGGGAGAGGAGGAAGAGAGAGTAGGAAGAGAGAGTAGGAAGAGAGAGGAGGAAGAGAGAGGAGGAAGAGAGAGGAGGAAGAGAGAGGAGAAGAGAGGAAAAGGAGAGAGGAGGAAATGTGAGGATGAAGAGAGAGGAGGAAGAGAGAGGATGAGAGAGAGGAGGAAGAGAGAGGAGAAGAGAGGTGGAAGACAGAGGAGGAAGAGAGTGGAGGAAGAGAGAGGAAAAGAGAGAGGAGGAAGAGAGAGGAGGAAGAGAGAGGAAGAAGAGAGAGGAGGAAGAGAGGAAAGGAGAGAGGAGGAAAGTGAGGAGGAAGAGAGAGGAGGAAAAGAGAGGAAGAGGAGAGAGGAGGAAAAGAGAAGAGGAAGAGAGAGGTGGAAGAGAGAGGAGGAAGAGTGAGGAGGGTAGAGAGGAGGAAGAGAGAGGAGGAAGAGAGAGGAGGAAGAGAGAGTTGGAAGAGAAAGGAGGAAGAGGGAGGAGAAAGAGAGAGGAAGAGAAGAGAGGAGGAAGAGAGAGGAGGAAGAGAGAGGAGAAAGAGAGAGGAGGAAGAGAGAGGAGGTAGAGAGAGGAAGTGTAGAGAGGAGGAAAAGAGAAGAGGAAGAGAGGAGGAAGAGAGAGGAGGAAGAGAGAGGAGGAAGAGAGAGGAGGAAGAGGGAGCAGGAAGAGAGATGAAGAGGAGAGAGAAGGAAGACAAAGGAGGAAGAGAGTGGAGGAAGAGAGAGCAGGAAGAGAGAGGAGGAAGAGAGGAAAAGGAGAGAGGAGGAAATGTGAGGAGGAAGAGAGAGGAGGAAGAGAGAGGTGGAAGGGAGAGGAAGAGGTGAGAGGAGGAATAGAGAAGAGGAAGAGAGAGGAGGAAGAGAGAGGAGAAAGAGAGAGGAGGGGTAGAGAGGACGAAGCGAGAGGTGGAAGAGAGAGGAGGAAGAGAGAGGAGGGGGAGTGATGAGGGGGAGAGAGGAGGATGAGAGAGGAGGAAGAGAGAGAAGGAAGACAGAGGAGGAAGAGAGAGGAGAAAGAGTGAGGAACGGGAGAGAGGAGGGGGAGAGCGGAGGAAGAGAGTGGAAGAAGAGAGAGGAGGAAGAGAGAGGAGGAAGAGAGAGAAGGAAGTGAGAAGAAAATGAGAGAAGAGGAAGAGAGTGGAAAATAATATGGGGGGAAAGAGGAGGAGGAAAAGAGAGGAGAAGAGAGAGGAGGAAGAGAGGAGGAAGAGAAATGAGGAGAGAAAGATGAGAAGAGGAAAGGAGAGAGGAGGAAGAGAGAGGAAAAGGGGAGAGGAGGAAGAGGAGGAGGAAAAGAGAGGAGGAAGAGAGAGGAGGAAGAGAGAGGAGGAAGAGAGAGGAGGAAGAGAGAGGTGGAAACAGAGGAAGAGGAGAGAGGAGGAAGACAGAGGAGGAAGAGATAGGAGGAAGAGAGAGGAGAAAGAGAGAGGAGAAAGAGAGAGGAAGAGAAGAGAGGAGGAAGAGGGAGGAGGAAGAGAAAGGAAGAAGTGAAAGGAGGAGGAGAGAGGAGAATAATAGAGAAGGAAGAGAGAGGAGGAAGAGAAAGGAAAATGAGAGAGAAGGAAGTGAGAGGAAAAAGGGAGAGGAGGAAGAGAGAGAAGGAAAAGAGAGGAGGAGAGAGAGGAGGAAGAGAGAGGAGGAAGAGAGAGGAGGAAGAGAGAGGTGGAAAACAGAGGAAGAGGAGAGAGGAGGAAGACAGATGAGGAAGAAAGTGAAGGAAGAGAGAGGAGGAAGAGAGAGGAGGAAGAGAGAGGAGGGAGAGGAGGAAAAGGAGGAAGAGAGAGGAAGACAAGAGAGAGGGTGAAAAGAGAAGAGGAAGAGAGAGGAGGAAGAGAGAGGAGGAAGAGAGAGAATGAAGAGAGAGGAGGTTGGAGAGGAAGAGGAGAGAATAGGAAAAGAGAAGAGGAAGAGAGAGGAGGAAGAGAGAAGAGGAAGAGAGAGGAGGAAGAGAGAGGAGGAAGAGAGAGGAGGAAGAGAGAGGAGGAAACGAGAGGAGGAAGAGAGAGGAGGAAGAGAGAGGAGGAAGCGAGAGGAGGAAGAGAGAGGAGGATGAGAGAGGAAGAGGAGAGAATAGGAAAAGAGAAGAGGAAGAGAGAGGAGGAAGAGAGAGGAGGAAGAGAGAGGAGGAAGAGAGAGGAGGAAGAGAGAGGTGGTGGAGAAAGGAGGAAGACGGAGGGGAAAGAGAGAGGAAGAGAAGAGAGGAGGATGAGAGAGGAGGAAAAGAGAGGAGAAAGAGAGAGGAGGAAGAGAGAGGAGGAAGAGAGAGGAAGAGGAGAGAGGAGGAAAAGAGAAGAGGAAGAGAGAGGAGGAAGAGAGAGGAGGAAGAGAAAGGAGGAAGAGAGAGGAGTAAGAGAGAGGAGGAAGAGAGAGGAGGAAAAGAGAAGAGGAAGAGAGAGGAGGAAGAGAGAGGAGGAAGAGAGAGGAGGGGTAGATAGGAGGAAGCGAGTTTAGGAAGAGAGAGGAGGAAGAGAGAGGAGGAAGAGAGAGGAGGAAGAGAGAGGAAGAGGAGAGAGGAGGAAAAGAGAAGAGTAAGAGAGAGGAGGAAGAGAGATGAGGAAGAGAGAGGAGGGGTAGAGAGGAGGAAGAGAGAGGAGGAAGAGAGGTGGAAGAGAAAGGAGGAAGAGGGGGGAGAAAGAGAGAGGAAGAGAAGAGAGGAGGAAGCGAGAGGAGGAAGAGAGAGGAGGAAGAGAGAGGAAGAGGAGAGCGGAGTAAAAGTGAAGAGGAAGAGAGAGGAGGAAGAGAGAGGAGGAAAAGAGAGGAGTAAGAGAGAGGAGGAAGAGAGATGAGGAAGAGAAAGGAGAAAGAGAGAGGTGGAAGACCGAGGAGGAAGAGAGTGGAGGAAGAGAGAGGAAAAAGAGAGAGGAGGAAGAGAGAGGAGGAAGAGAGAGGAGGTGGAGAGAGGAGGAAAAGAGAAGAGGAAGAGAGATGAGGAAGAGAGAGGAGGAAGAGAGAGGAGGAAGAGAGAGGAGGAAGAGAGTGGTAGAAGACAGAGGAAGAGGAGAGAGAAGGAAGAGAGTGATAAATGGGAGAGGAGGAAGAGAGAGGAGGAAAAGAGAGGAGGATGAGAGAGGAGGAAGAGAGAGGAGGAAGAGATGAAAAGGAGAGAGGAGGAAAAGTGAGGAGGAAGAGAGAGGAGGAAAAGAGAAGAGGAAGAGAGAGGAGGAAGAGAGATGAGGAAGAGAGAGGAGGAAGAGAGAGGTGGAAGACAGAGGTGGAAGACAGAGGAAGAGGAGAGAGAAGGAAGACAGAGGAGGTAGAGAGTGGAGGAAGAGAGAGGAAAAAGAGAGAGGAGGAAGAGAGAGGAGGAAGGGAGAGGAGGAAGAGAGAGGAGGAAGAGAGAGGAGGAAGAGAGGAAAAGGAGAGAGGAGGAAAACTGAGGAGGAAGAGAGAGGAGGAAGAGAGATGTGGAAGGGAGAGGAAGAGGAGAGAGGAGGAAAAGAGAAAAGGAAGAGAGAGGAGGAAGAGAGAGGAGGAAGAGAGAGGAGGGGTAGACAGGAGGAAGATAGAGGAGGAAGAGAGAGGAGGAAGAGAGAGGAGGAAGAGAGAGGAGGAAGAGGAGGTGGAAGAGAAAGGAGGAAGAGGGAGGAGAAAGAGAGACGAGGAAGAGAGAGGAGAAAGAGAGAGGAGGAAGAGAGAGGAGTAAGAGAGAGGAAGAGGACAGAGGAGGAAGACAGAGGAGGAAGAGAGAGGAGGAAGAGAGAGGAGGAAGAGAGAGGTGGAAGAGAAAGGAGGAAGAGGGAGGAGAAAGAGAGAGGAGGAAGAGAGAGGAGGAAGAGAGAGGAGAAAGAGAGAGGAAGAGGAGAGAGGAGGAAAAGAGAAGAGGAAGAGAGAGGAGGAAGAGAGAGGTGGAAGACAGAGGAAGAGGAGAGAGAAGGAAGAGAGTGGAAAAGGGGAGAGGAGGAAGAGAGAGTAGGAAGAGAGATGAGGAAGAGAGAGGAGGAAGAGAGAGGAGGAAGAGAAAGGAGGAAGAGAGAGGAGGAAGAGAGGAAAAGGAGAGAGGAGGAAATGTGAGGATGAAGAGAGAGGAGGAAGAGAGAGGATGAAGAGAGAGGAGGAAGAGAGAGGAGAAAGAGAGGTGGAAGACAGAGGAGGAAGAGAGTGGAGGAAGAGAGAGGAAAAAGAGAGAGGAGGAAGAGAGAGGAGGAAGAGAGAGGAAGAAGAGAGCGAGGAAGAGAGGAAAAGGAGAGAGGAGGAAAAGTGAGGAGGAAGAGAGAGGAGGAAAAGAGAGGAAGAGGAGAGAGGAGGAAAAGAGAAGAGGAAGAGAGAGGTGGAAGAGAGAGGAGGAAGAGTGAGGAGGGGTAGAGAGGAGGAAGAGAGAGGAGGAAGAGAGAGGAGGAAGAGAGAGTTGGAAGAGAAAGGAGGAAGAGGGAGGAGAAAGAGAGAGGAAGAGAAGAGAGGAGGAAGAGAGAGGAGGAAGAGAGAGGAGAAAGAGAGAGGAGGAAGAGAGAGGAGGTATAGAGAGAGGAAGTGTAGAGGAGGAAAAGAGAAGAGGAAGAGAGAGGAGGAAGAGAGAGGAGGAAGAGAGAGGAGGAAGAGAGAGGAGGAAGAGGGAGCAGGAAGAGAGATGAAGAGGAGAGAGAAGGAAGACAAAGGAGGAAGAGAGTGGAGGAAGAGAGAGCAGGAAGAGAGAGGAGGAAGAGAGGAAAAGGAGAGAGGAGGAAATGTGAGGAGGAAGAGAGAGGAGGAAGAGAGAGGTGGAAGGGAGAGGAAGAGGTGAGAGGAGGAATAGAGAAGAGGAAGAGAGAGGAGGAAGAGAGAGGAGAAAGAGAGAGGAGGGGTAGAGAGGACGAAGCGAGAGGTGGAAGAGAGAGGAGGAAGAGAGAGGAGGGGGAGTGATGAGGGGGAGAGAGGAGGATGAGAGAGGAGGAAGAGAGAGAAGGAAGACAGAGGAGGAAGAGAGAGGAGAAAGAGTGAGGAACGGGAGAGAGGAGGGGGAGAGCGGAGGAAGAGAGTGGAAGAAGTGAGAGGAGGAAGAGAGAGGAGGAAGAGAGAGAAGGAAGTGAGAAGAAAATGAGAGAAGAGGAAGAGAGTGGAAAATAAGATGGGGGGAAAGAGGAGGAGGAAAAGAGAGGAGAAAGAGAGAGGAGGAAGAGAGAGGAGGAAGAGAAATGAGGAAGAGAAAGGATGAAGAAAGAGGAAAAGGAGAGAGGAGGAAGAGAGAGGAAAAGGGGAGAGGAGGAAGAGGAGGAGGAAAAGAGAGGAGGAAGAGAGTGGAGGAAGAGAGAGGAGGAAGAGAGAGGAAAAGGAGAGAGGAGGAAGAGAGAGTAGGACTAGAGAGGAGAACGAGAGAGGAGGAAGAGAGAGGAGGAAGAGATAGGAAAATGAGATAGGAGGAAAAGAGAGGAGGAAAAGAGAGGAGGAAGAGAGAGGAGGAAGAGAGAGGAGGAAGGGAGAGGAGGAAGAGAGACGTGGAAAACAGAGGAAGAGGAGAGAGGAGGAAGACAGAGGAGGAAGAGATAGGAGGAAGAGAGAGGAGAAAGAGAGAGGAGAAAGAGAGAGGAAGAGAAGAGAGGAGGAAGAGGGAGGAGGAAGAGAAAGGAAGAAGTGAAAGGAGGAGGAGAGAGGAGAATAATAGAGAAGGAAGAGAGAGGAGGAAGAGAAAGGAAAATGAGAGAGAAGGAAGTGAGAGGAAAAAGGGAGAGGAGGAAGAGAGAGAAGGAAAAGAGAGGAGGAGAGAGAGGAGGAAGAGAGAGGAGGAAGAGAGAGGAGGAAGAGAGAGGTGGAAAACAGAGGAAGAGGAGAGAGGAGGAAGACAGATGAGGAAGTAAGTGAAGGAAGAGAGAGGAGGAAGAGAGAGGAGGAAGAGAGAGGAGGGAGAGGAGGAAGAGAGAGGAAGACGAGAGAGAGGAGGAAAAGAGAAGAGGAAGAGAGAGGAGGAAGAGAGAGGAGGAAGAGAGAGAAGGAAGAGAGAGGAGGTTGGAGAGGAAGAGGAGAGAATAGGAAAAGAGAAGAGGAAGAGAGAGGAGGAAGAGAGAAGAGGAAGAGAGAGGAGGAAGAGAGAGGAGGAAGAGAGAGGAGGAAGAGAGAGGAGGAAGCGAGAGGAGGAAGAGAGAGGAGGAAGAGAGAAGAGGAAGAGAGAGGAGGAAGAGAGAGGAGGAAGAGAGAGGAGGAAGAGAGAGGAGGAAGCGAGAGGAGGAAGAGAGAGGAGGATGAGAGAGGAAGAGGAGAGAATAGGAAAAGAGAAGAGGAAGAGAGAGGAGGAAGAGAGAGGAGGAAGAGAGAGGAGGAAGAGAGAGGAGGAGGAGAGAGGTGGTGGAGAAAGGAGGAAGACGGAGGGGAAAGAGAGAGGAAGAGAAGAGAGGAGGATGAGAGAGGAGGAAAAGAGAGGAGAAAGGGAGAGGAGGAAGAGAGAGGAGGAAGAGAGAGGAAGAGGAGAGAGGAGGAAAAGAGAAGAGGAAGAGAGAGGAGGAAGAGAGAGGAGGAAGAGAAAGGAGGAAGAGAGAGGTGTAAGAGAGAGGAGGAAGAGAGAGGAGGAAAAGAGAAGAGGAAGAGAGAGGAGGATGGGAGAGGAGGAAGAGAGAGGAGGAAGAGATGAAAAGGAGAGAGGAGGAAAAGTGAGGAGGAAGAGAGAGGAGGAAAAGAGAAGAGGAAGAGAGAGGAGGAAGAGAGATGAGGAAGAGAGAGGAGGAAGAGAGAGGTGGAAGACAGAGGTGGAAGACAGAGGAAGAGGAGAGAGAAGGAAGACAGAGGAGGTAGAGAGTGGAGGAAGAGAGAGGAAAAAGAGAGAGGAGGAAGAGAGAGGAAGAAGGGAGAGGAGGAAGAGAGAGGAGGAAGAGAGAGGAGGAAGAGAGGAAAAGGAGAGAGAAGGAAAACTGAGGAGGAAGAGAGAGGAGGAAGAGAGATGTGGAAGGGAGAGGAAGAGGAGAGAGGAGGAAAAGAGAAAAGGAAGAGAGAGGAGGAAGAGAGAGGAGGAAGAGAGAGGAGGGGTAGACAGGAGGAAGATAGAGGAGGAAGAGAGAGGAGGAAGAGAGAGGAGGAAGAGAGAGGAGGAAGAGGAGGTGGAAGAGAAAGGAGGAAGAGGGAGGAGAAAGAGAGAGGAAGAGAAGAGAGAAGGAAGAGAGAGGAGGAAGAGAGAGGAGAAAGAGAGACGAGGAAGAGAGAGGAGAAAGAGAGAGGAGGAAGAGAGAGGAGGAAGAGAGAGGAAGAGGACAGAGGAGGAAGACAGAGGAGGAAGAGAGAGGAGGAAGAGAGAGGAGGAAGAGAGAGGTGGAAGAGAAAGGAGGAAGAGGGAGGAGAAAGAGAGAGGAGGAAGAGAGAGGAGGAAGAGAGAGGAGAAAGAGAGAGGAAGAGGAGAGAGGAGGAAAAGAGAAGAGGAAGAGAGAGGAGGAAGAGAGAGGTGGAAGACAGAGGAAGAGGAGAGAGAAAGAAGAGAGTGGAAAAGGGGAGAGGAGGAAGAGAGAGTAGGAAGAGAGATGAGGAAGAGAGAGGAGGAAGAGAGAGGAGGAAGAGAGAGGATGAAGAGAGAGGAGGAAGAGAGCTAAAGGAAAGAGGAGGAAATGTGAGGATGAAGAGAGAGGAGGAAGAGAGAGGATGGAGACAGAGGAGGAAGAGAGAGGAGAAAGAGAGGTGGAAGACAGAGGAGGAAGAGAGTGGAGGAAGAGAGAGGAAAAAGAGAGAGGAGGAAGAGAGAGGAGGAAGAGAGAGGAAGAAGAGAGAGGAGGGAGAGAGGAAAAGGAGAGAGGAGGAAAAGTGAGGAGGAAGAGAGAGGAGGAAAAGAGAGGAAGAGGAGAGAGGAGGAAAAGAGAAGAGGAAGAGAGAGGTGGAAGAGAGAGGAGGAAGAGTGAGGAGGGGTAGAGAGGAGGAAGAGAGAGGAGGAAGAGAGAGGAGGAAGAGAGAGTTGGAAGAGAAAGGAGGAAGAGGGAGAAGAAAGAGAGAGGAAGAGAAGAGAGGAGGAAGAGAGAGGAGGAAGAGAGAGGAGAAAGAGAGAGGAGGAAGAGAGAGGAGGTAGAGAGAGGAAGTGCAGAGAGGAGGAAAAGAGAAGAGGAAGAGAGAGGAGGAAGAGAGAGAAGGAAGAGAGAGGAGGAAGAGAGAGGAGGAAGAGGGAGCAGGAAGAGAGATGAAGAGGAGAGAGAAGGAAGACAAAGGAGGAAGAGAGTGGAGGAAGAGGGAGCAGGAAGAGAGAGGAGGAAGAGAGGAAAAGGAGAGAGGAGGAAATGTGAGGAGGAAGAGAGAGGAGGAAGAGAGAGGTGGAAGGGAGAGGAAGAGGTGAGAGGAGGAATAGAGAAGAGGAAGAGAGAGGAGGAAGAGAGAGGAGAAAGAGAGAGGAGGGGTAGAGAGGACGAAGCGAGAGGTGGAAGAGAGAGGAGGAAGAGAGAGGAGGGGGAGTGATGAGGGGGAGAGAGGAGGATGAGAGAGGAGGAAGAGAGAGAAGGAAGACAGAGGAGGAAGAGAGAGGAGAAAGAGTGAGGAACGGGAGAGAGGAGGGGGAGAGCGGAGGAAGAGAGTGGAAGAAGAGAGAGGAGGAAGAGAGAGGAGGAAGAGAGAGAAGGAAGTGAGAAGAAAATGAGAGAAGAGGAAGAGAGTGGAAAATAAGATGGGGGGAAAGAGGAGGAGGAAAAGAGAGGAGAAAGAGAGAGGAGGAAGAGAGAGGAGGAAGAGAAATGAGGAAGAGAAAGGATGAAGAAAGAGGAAAAGGAGAGAGGAGGAAGAGAGAGGAAAAGGGGAGAGGAGGAAGAGGAGGAGGAAAAGAGAGGAGGAAGAGAGAGGAGGAAAAGAGAAGAGTAAGAGAGAGGAGGAAGAGAGATGAGGAAGAGAGAGGAGGGGTAGAGAGGAGGAAGAGAGAGGAGGAAGAGAGAGGAGGAAGAGAGGTGGAAGAGAAAGGAGGAAGAGGGGGGAGAAAGAGAGAGGAAGAGAAGAGAGGAGGAAGCGAGAGGAGGAAGAGAGAGGAGGAAGAGAGAGGAAGAGGAGAGAGGAGTAAAAGTGAAGAGGAAGAGAGAGGAGGAAGAGAGAGGAGGAAAAGAGAGGAGGAAGAGAGAGGAGGAAGAGAGATGAGGAAGAGAAAGGAGAAAGAGAGAGGTGGAAGACCGAGGAGGAAGAGAGTGGAGGAAGAGAGAGGAAAAAGAGAGAGGAGGAAGAGAGAGGAGGAAGAGAGAGGAGGTGGAGAGAGGAGGAAAAGAAAAGAGGAAGAGAGATGAGGAAGAGAGAGGAGGAAGAGAGAGGAGGAAGAGAGAGGAGGAAGAGAGTGGTGGAAGACAGAGGAAGAGGAGAGAGAAGGAAGAGAGTGGAAAATGGGAGAGGAGGAAGAGAGAGGAGGAAAAGAGAGGAGGAAGAGAGAGGAGGAAGAGAGATGAGGAAGAGAGAGGAGGAAGAGAGAGCTGGAAGACAGAGGAGAGGAGAGAGAAAGAAGAGAGAGGAGGAAGAGAGTGGAGGAAGAGAGAGGAGAGAGAGACGAGAAAGAGAGAGGTGGAAGACAGAGGAGGAAGAGAGTGGAGGAATAGAGAGGAAAAAGAGAGAGGAGGAAGAGAGAGGAGGATGAGAGAGGAAGAGGAGAGAATAGAAAAGAGAAGAGGAAGAGAGAGGAAGAAGAGAGAGTAGGAAGAGAGAGGAGGAAGAGAGAGGAGGAAGAGAGAGGAGGAAGAGAGAGGAGGAAGAGAGAGGAGGAAGAGAGAGGTGGTGGAGAAAGGAGGAAGACGGAGGAGAAAGAGAGAGGAAGAGAAGAGAGGAGGATGAGAGAGGAGGAAAAGAGAGGAGAAAGAGAGAGGAGGAAGAGAGAGGAGGAAGAGAGAGGAAGAGGAGAGAGGAGGAAAAGAGAAGAGTAAGAGAGAGGAGGAAGAGAGAGGAGGAAGAGAAAGGAGGAAGAGAGAGGAGGAAGAGAGAGGAGGAAGAGAGAGGAGGAAAAGAGTAGAGGAAGAGAGAGGAGGAAGAGAGAGGAGGAAGAGAGAGGAGGGGTAGATAGGAGGAAGCGAGTTTAGGAAGAGAGATGAGGAAGAGAGAGGAGGAAAAGAGAAGAGGAAGAGAGAGGAGGAAGAGAGACGTGGAAGACAGAGGAAGAGGAGAGTGAAGGAAGAGAGTGGAAAAGGGGAGAGGAGGAAGACAGAGGAGGAAAAGAGAGGAGGAAGAGAGAGGAGGAAGAGAGGTGAGGAAGAGAAAGGAGAAAGAGAGAGGTGAAAGACAGAGGAGGAAGAGAGTGGAGGAAGAGAGAGGAAAAAGAGAGAGAAGGAAGAGAGAGGCGGAAGAGAGAGGAGGAAGAGAGAGGATGAAGAGAGGAAAAGGAGAGAGGAGGAAAAGTGAGGAGGAAGAGAGAGGAGGAAAAGAGAAGGGGAAGAGAGAGGAGGAAGAGAGAGGGGGAAGAGAGCGGAGGGTAGAGAGGAGGAAGCGAGAGGAGGAAGAGAGAGGAGGAAGAGAGGAGGAAGAGAGAGGAGGAAGAGAGAGGGAAAGAGAGAGGAGGAAGAGAAAAGAGGAAGGGAGAGGAAGAGGAGAGAGGAGGAAAAGAGAAGACGAAGAGAGAGGAGGAAGAGAGAGGAGGAAGAGAGAGGAGGAAGACAGAGGAGGAAGAGAGGAAAAGGAGAGAGGGGGAAATGTGAGGAGGAAGAGAGAGGAGGGGTGGATAGGAGGAAGAGAGAGGAGGAAGAGAGAGGAGGAAGAGAGAGAAGGAAGAGAGAGGAAGAGGAGAGAGGATGAAGACAGGAGGAAGAGAGTGGAGGAAGAGAGAGGAAAAAGAGAGAGGAGGAAGAGAGAGGAGGAAGAGAGAGGAGGAAGAGAGAGGAGGAAGAGAGAGGAGGAAGAGAGGAAAAGGAGAGAGGAGGAAATGTGAGGAGGAAGAGAGAGGAGGAAGACAGAGGAGGAAGAGAGAGGAGAGAGAGACGAGAAAGAGAGAGGTGGAAGACAGAGGAGGAAGAGAGTGGAGGAAGAGAGAGGAAAAAGAGAGAGGAGGAAGAGAGAGGAGGAAGAGAGAGCAGGAAGAGAGAGGAGGAAGAGAGAGGAGGAAGAGAGAGGAGGAAGAGAGAGGAGGAAGAGAGAGGAGGAAGAGAGAGGTGGTGGAGAAAGGAGGAAGACGGAGGAGAAAGAGAGAGGAAGAGAAGAGAGGAGGATGAGAGAGGAGGAAAAGAGAGGAGAAAGAGAGAGGAGGAAGAGAGAGGAGGAAGAGAGAGGAAGAGGAGAGAGGAGGAAAAGAGAAGAGTAAGAGAGAGGAGGAAGAGAGAGGAGGAAGAGAAAGGAGGAAGAGAGAGGAGGAAGAGAGAGGAGGAAGAGAGAGGAGGAAAAGAGTAGAGGAAGAGAGAGGAGGAAGAGAGAGGAGGAAGAGAGAGGAGGGGTAGATAGGAGGAAGCGAGTTAGGAAGAGAGATGAGGAAGAGAGAGGAGGAAGAGAGAGGAGGAAGAGAGAGGAGGAGGAGAGAGGAGGAAAAGAGAAGAGTAGAGAGAGGAGGAAGAGAGACGAGGAAGAGAGAGGAGGGGTAGAGCGGAGGAAGAGGGAGGAGGAAGAGAGAGGAGGAAGAGAGGTGGAAGAGAAAGGAGGAAGAGGGGGGAGAAAGAGAGAGGAAGAGAAGAGAGGAGGAAGCGAGAGGAGGAAGAGAGAGGAGGAAGAGAGAGGAAGAGGAGAGAGGAGGAAAAGAGAAGAGGAAGAGAGAGGAGGAAGAGAGAGGTGGAAGACAGAGGAAGAGGAGAGTGAAGGAAGAGAGTGGAAAAGGGGAGAGGAGGAAGACAGAGGAGAAAAGAGAGGAGGAAGAGAGAGGAGGAAGAGAGATGAGGAAGAGAAAGGAGAAAGAGAGAGGTGAAAGACAGAGGAGGAAGAGAGTGGAGGAAGAGAGAGGAAAAAGAGAGAGGAGGAAGAGAGAGGAGGAAGAGAGAGGAGGAAGAGAGAGGAGGAAGAGAGGAAGAGGAGAGAGGAGGAAAAGTGAGGAGGAAGAGAGAGGAGGAAGAGAGAGGAGGAGAGAGAGGAGGAAGAGAGGATATGGAGAGAGGAGGAAAAGTTGGAGGAAGAGAGAGGAGGAAAAGAGAAGGGAAGAGAGAGGAGGAAGAGAGATGGGAAGAAGAGAAGAGGAGGGGTAAAGAGGAGGAAGCGAGAGGAGGAAGAGAGAGGAGGAAGAGAGATGTGGAAGACAGTGGAGGAAGAGAGAGGTGGAAGAGAAAGGGGGAAGAGGGAGGAGAAAGAGAGAGGAAGAGAAGAGAGGAGGATGAGAGAGGAGGAAGAGAGAGGAGAAAGAGAGGAGGAAGAGAGAGGAGGAAGAGAGAGGAAGAGGAGCGAGGAGGAAAAGAGAAGAGGAAGAGAGAGGAGGAGAGAGAGGTGGAAGACAGAGGAAGAGGAGAGAGAAGGAAGAGAGAGGAAAAGGGGAGAGGAGGAAGAGAGAGGAGGAAAAGAGAGGAGGAAGAGAGAGGAGGAAGAGAGATGAGGAAGAGAGAGGAGGAAGAGAGAGGTGGAAGACAGAGGAAGAGGAGAGAGAAGGATGACAGAGGAGGTAGATTGTGGAGGAAGAGAGAGAAAAAAGAGACAGGAGGAAGAGAGAGGAGGAAGAGAGAGGAGGAAGAGAGAGGAGGAAGAGAGAGGAGGAAGGGAGAGGAGGAAGAGAGGAAAAGGAGAGAGGAGGAAAAGTGAGGAGGAAGAGAGAGGAGGAAAAGAGAGGAGGAAGACAGAGGAAGAGGAGAGAGAAGGAAGAGAGAGGAGGAAGAGAGTGGAGGAACAGAGAGGAAAAAGAGAGAGGAGAAAGAGAGAGAAGGAAGAGAGAGGAGGAAGAGAGATGTGGAAGAGAGTGGAGGAAGAGAGAGGTGGAAGAGAAAGGGGGAAGAGGGAGGAGAAAGAGAGAGGAAGAGAAGAGAGGAGGGTGAGAGAGGAGGAAGAGAGAGGACAAAGAGAGGAGGAAGAGAGAGGAGGAAGAGAGAGGAAGAAGAGCGAGGAGGAAAAGAGAAGAGGAAGAGAGAGGAGGAGAGAGAGGTGGAAGACAGAGGAAGAGGAGAGAGAAGGAAGAGAGAGGAAAAGGGGAGAGGAGGGAGAGAGAGGAGGAAAAGAGAGGAGGAAGAGAGAGGAGGAAGAGAGATGAGGAAGAGAGAGGAGGAAGAGAGAGGTGGAAGACAGAGGAAGAGGAGAGAGAAGGAAGACAGAGGAGGTAGATTGTGGAGGAAGAGAGAGAAAAAGAGACAGGAGGAAGAGAGAGGAGGAAGAGAGTGGAGGAAGAGAGAGGAGGAAGAGGAGGTGGAAGAGAAAGGAGGAAGAGGGAGCAGAAAGAGAGAGGAGGAAGACAGAGGAGGAAGAGAGAGGAGGAAGGGAAAGGAAAATGAGAGAGAAGGAAGAGAGAGGAAAAGGGGAGACGAGGAAGAGAGAGGAGGAAAAGAGAGGTGGAAGAGAGAGGAGGAAGAGAGAGGAGGAAGAGAGAGGAGGAAGAGAGAGGAGGAAGAGAGAGGAGGAAGAGAGAGGAGGAAGAGAGAGGTGGAAGAGAGAGGAGGAAGAGAGAGGTGGAAAACAGAGGAAGAGGAGAGAGGAGGAAGACAGAGGAGGAAGAGAGAGGAGGAAGAGAGAGAAAGAAGAGACAGGAGGAAGAGAGGAAAAGGAGAGAGGAGGAAAAGTGAGGAGGAAGAGATAGTAGAAAGAGAGAGGTGGAAGGGAGAGGAAGAGGAGAGGGGAGGAAGAGAGAGGAGGAAGAGAGAGGAGAAAGAGAGAGGTCGAAGAGAGAGGAGGAAGAGAGAGGAGAAAGAGAGGGGAGGAAGAGAGAGGAGGAAGAGAGAGGAGGAAGAGAGAGGAGGAAAAGAGAAGGGGAAGAGAGAGGAGGAAGAGAGAGGAGGAAGAGAGAGGAGGGGCAGATAGGAGGAAGAGAGAGGAGGAAGAGAGAGGAGGAAGAGAGAGGAGGAAGAGAGAGGAGGAAGAGAGAGGAAGAGGAGAGAGCAGGAAAAGAGAAGAGGAAGAGAGAGGAGGAATAGAGACGAGGAAGAGAGAGGAGGGGTAGAGAGGTGGAAGAGATAGGAGGAAGAGAGAGGAGGAAGAGAGAGGTGGAAGAGAAAGGAGGAAGAGGGAGGAGAAAGAGAATGGAAGAGAAGAGAGGAGGAAGAGAGAGGAGGAAGAGAGAGGAGAAAGAGAGAGGAGGAAGAGAGAGGAGGAAGAGAGAGGAGGAAGAGACAGGAAGAGGAGAGAGGAGGAAAAGAGTAGAGGAAGAGAGAGGAGGAAGAGAGAGGAGGAAGAGAGAGGAGGAAGAGAGAGGAAGAGAAGAGAGCAGGAAGAGAGAAGAGGAAGAGAGAGGAGAAAGAGAGAGGAGGAAGAGAGAGGAGGAAGAGAGAGGAAGAGGAGAGAGAAGGAAGAGAGTGGAAAAGGGGAGAGGAGGAAGAGAGAGGAGGAAAAGAGAGGAGGAAGAGAGAGGAGGAAGAGAAAGGAGGAAGAGAGAGGAAGAGGAGAGAGGAGGAAAAGAGAAGACGAAGAGAGAGGAGGAAGAGAGAGGAGGAAGGGAGAGGAGAAATAGAGAGGAGGAAGAGAGAGGAGGAAGAGAGAGAAGGAAGAGAGAGGAGGGTTAGAGAGGAGGAAGCGAGAGGTGGAAGCGAGAGGAGGAAGAGAGAGGAGGAAGAGAGAGGAGGAAGAGAGAGGAAGAGGAGAGAGGAGTAAAAGACAAGAGGAAGAGAGAGGAGGAAGAGAGAGGAGGAAGAGAGAGGTGGAAGAGAAAGGAGGAAGAGGGAGGAGAAAGAGAGAGGAAGAGAAGAGAGGAGGAAGAGAGAGGAGGAAGAGAGAGGAGGAAGAGAGAGGAGGGGTAGATAGGAGGAAGAGAGAGGAAGAAGAGAGAGGAGGAAGAGAGAGGAGGGGTAGATAGGAGGAAGAGAGAGGAGGAAGAGAGAGGAGGAAGAGAGAGGAGGAAGAGAGAGGAAGAGGAGAGAGGAGGAAAAGAGAAGAGGAAGAGAGGAGGAAGAGAGACGAGGAAGAGAGAGGAGGGGTAGAGAGGAGGAAGAGAAAGGAGGAAGAGAGAGGACGAAGAGAGAGGTGGAAGAGAAAGGAGGAAGAGGGAGGAGAAAGAGAGAGGAAGAGAAGAGAGGAGGAAGAGAGAGGAGGAAGAGAGAGGAGAAAGAGAGAGGAGGAAGAGAGAGGAGGAAGAGAGAGGAGGAAGAGAGAGGAAGAGGAGAGAGGAGGAAAAGAGAAGAGGGAGAGAGAGGAGGAAGAGAGTGGAGGAAGAGAGAGGAGGGGTAGAGAGTAGGAAGAGGGAGGAGAAAGAGAGAGGAAGAGAAGAGAGGAGGAAGAGAGAGGAGAAAGAGAGAGGAGGAAGAGAGAGGAGGAAGAGAGAGGAAGTGGAGAGAGGAGGAAAAGAGAAGGGGAAGAGAGAGGAGGAAGAGAGATGAGGAAGAGAGAGGAGGAAGAGAGAGGTGGAAGACAGAGGAAGAGGAGAGAGAAGGAAGAGAGTGGAAAAGGGGAAAGGAGAAAGAGAGAGGAGGAAAAGATAGGATGAAAAGAGAGGAGGAAGAGAGATGAGGAAGAGAGAGGAGGAAGAAAGAGGAGGAATAGAGTGCTGGAAGAAAGAGGAAGAGGAGAGAGAAAAAGAGAGAGGAGGAAGAGAGTGAAGGAAGAGAGAGGAAAAATGGAGAGGAGGAAGAGAGAGGAGGAAGAGAGAGGAGGAAGAGAGAGGAGGAAGAGAGAGGAGGAAGAGAGGAAAAGGAGAGAAGAGAAAAAATGAGGAGGAAGAGAGAGGAGGAAAAGAGAAGGGGAAGAGGAAGAGGAAGAGAGAGGGGGAAGAGAGAGGAGGGGTTGAGAGGAGGAAGCGAGAGGAGGAAGAGAGAGGAGGAAGAGAGGAGGAAGAGAGAGGAGGAAGAGAGAGGGGAAAGAGAGAGGAGGAAGAGAAAGGAGGAAGAGAGATGAAGAGGAGAGAGGAGGAAAAGAGAGGAGGAAGAGAGAGGAGGAAGAGAGAGGAGGAAGGGAGGAAAAGGAGAGAGGAGGAAATGTGAGGAGGAAGAGAGAGGAGGAAGGGAGAGGAGGAAGAGAGAGCAGCAAGAGAGAGGAGAAAGAGAGAGGAGGTAGGAAAGGAGGAAGAGAGAGGAAGAGGAGAGAGGAGGAAAAGAGAAGATGAAGAGAGAGGAGGAAGAGAGAGGAGGAAGAGAGAGGAGGAAGAGAGAGGAGGAAGAGAGGAAAAGGAGAGAGGAGGAAATGTGAGGAGGAAGACAGAGAAGGAAGAGAGAAGGGGAAGAGAGAGGAGGAAGAGAGAGGAGGAAGAGAGAGGAGAAAGAGAGAGGTGGAAGACAGAGGAGGAAGAGAGTGGAGGAAGAGAGAGGAAAAAGAGAGAGGAGAGAGAGAGAGAGAGGAGGAAGAGAGAGGAGGAAGAGAGAGGAGGAAGAGAGAGGAGGAAGAGAGAGGAGGAAGAGATGAAAAGG
This sequence comes from Strix aluco, assembly GCF_031877795.1. Lineage (NCBI taxonomy): Eukaryota > Metazoa > Chordata > Aves > Strigiformes > Strigidae > Strix > Strix aluco. The sequence continues at coordinate 65,550 of NW_027436596.1, read as the reverse complement.
AGAGAGGAGGAAAAGTGAGGAGGAAGAGAGAGGAGGAAAAGAGATGAGGAAGAGAGAGGAGGAAGAGAGATGAGGAAGAGAGAGGAGGAAGAGAGAGGAGGAAGAGAGAGGAGGAAGAGAGAGGTGGAAGACCGAGGAAGAGGAGAGAGAAGGAAGACAGAGGAGGTAGAGAGTGGAGGAAGAGAGAGGAAAAAGAGAGAGGAGGAAGAGAGAGGAGGAAGAGAGAGGAGGAAGAGAGGAAAAGGAGAGAGGAGGAAAAGTGAGGAGGAAGAGAGAGGAGGAAGAGAGATGTGGAAGGGAGAGGAAGAGGAGAGAGGAGGAAAAGAGAAAAGGAAGAGAGAGGAGGAAGTGCGAGGAGGAAGAGAGAGGAGGGGTAGAGAGGAGGAAGATAGAGGAGGAAGAGAGAGGAGGAAGAGAGAGGAGGAAGAGGAGGTGGAAGAGAAAGGAGGAAGAGGGATGAGAAAGAGAGAGAAAGAGAAGAGAGGAGGAAGAGAGAGGAGGAAGAGAGAGGAGAAAGAGAGAGAATGAAGAGAAAGGAGAAAGAGAGAGGAGGAAGAGAGAGGAGGAAGAGAGAGGAAGAGGAGAGAGGAGGAAGACAGAGGAGGAAGAGAGAGGAGGAAGAGAGAGGAGGAAGAGGGAGGAGAAAGAGAGAGGAGGAAGAGAGAGGAGGAAAAGAGAAGAGGAAGAGAGAGGAGGAAGACAGAGGAGGAAGAGAGAGGAGAAAGAGAAAGGAAAATGAGAGAGAAGGAAGAGAGAGGAAAAGGGGAGAGGAGGAAGAGAGAGGAGGAAAAGAGAGGCGGAAGAGAGAGGAGGTAGAGAGAGGAGGAAGAGAGTGGAGGAAGAGAGAGGAGGAAGAGACTTGGAAAACAGAGGAAGAGGAGAGAGGAGGAAGAGTGCGAAGGAAGAGAGTGGAGGAAGAGAGAAGAAAAAGAGGAGGAAGAGAGAGGAGGAAGAGAGAGGAGGAAGAGAGAGGAGGAAGAGAGAGGATGAAGAGAGAAGGAAGAGAGAGGAGGAAGACAGGAAAAGGAGAGAGGAGGAAAAGTGAGGAGGAATAGATAGTAGGAAGAGAGAGGTGGAAGGGAGAGGAAGAGGAGAGAGGAGGAAAAGAGAAGAGGAAGAGAGAGGAGGAAGAGAAAGGAGGAAGAGAGAGGAGGGATAGAGAGGAGGAAGAGAGAGGAGGAAGAGAGAGGAGGAAGAGAGAGGTGGAAGAGAAAGGAGGAAGAGGGAGGAGAAAGAGAGAGGAAGAGAAGAGAGGAGGAAGAGAGAGGAGGAAGAGAGAGGAGGAAGAGAGAGGAGGGGTAGATAGGAGGAAGAGAGAGGAGGAAGAGAGAGGAGGAAGAGAGAGGAGGAAGAGAGAGGAAGAGGAGAGAGGAGGAAAACAGAAGAGGAAGAGAGGAGGAAGAGAGACGAGGAAGAGAGAGGAGTGGTAGAGAGGAGGAAGAGAGAGGAGGAAGAGAGAGGAGGAAGAGAGAGGTGGAAGAGAAAGGAGGAAGAGGGAGGAGAAAGAGAGAGGAAGAGAAGAGAGGAGGAAGAGGGAGGAGGAAGAGAGAGGAGAAAGAGAGAGGAGGAAGAGAGAGGAGAAGAGAGAGGAGGAAGAGAGAGGAAGAGGAGAGAGGAGGAAAAGAGAAGAGGAAGAGAGAGGAGGAAGAGAGTGGAGGAAGAGAGAGGAGGGGTAGAGAGTAGGAAGAAGGAAGAGAAAGAGAGAGGAAGAGAAGAGAGGAGGAAGAGAGAGGAGGAAGAGAGAGGAGAAAGAGAGAGGAGGAAGACAGAGGAAGTGGAGAGAGGAGGAAAAGAGAAGGGGAAGAGAGAGGAGGAAGAGAGAGGAGGAAGAGAGAGGTGGAAGACAGAGGAAGAGGAGAGAGAAGGAAGAGAGTGGAAAAGGGGAAAGGAGGAAGAGAGAGGAGGAAAAGAGAGGAAGAAAAGAGAGGAGGAAGAGAGATGAGGAAGAGAGAGAAGGAAGAGAGAGGAGGAAGAGAGTGCTGGAAGAAAGAGGAAGAGGAGAGAGAAAAAGAGAGAGGAGGAAGAGAGTGGAGGAAGAGAGAGGAAAAATGGAGAGGAGGAAGAGAGAGGAGGAAGAGAGAGGAGGAAGAGAGAGGAGGAAGAGAGAGGAGGAAGAGAGGAAAAGGAGAGACGAGGAAAAGTGAGGAGGAAGAGAGAGGAGGAAAAGAGAAGGGGAAGAGGAAGAGGAAGAGAGAGGGGAAGAGAGAGGAGGGGTTGAGAGGAGGAAGCGAGAGGAGGAAGAGAGAGGAGGAAGAGAGGAGGAAGAGAGAGGAGGAAGAGGGAGGGGAAAGAGAGAGGAGGAAGAGAAAGGAGGAAGAGAGAGGAAGAGGAGAGAGGAGGAAAAGAGAAGACGAAGAGAGAGGAGGAAGAGAGAGGAGGAAGAGAGAGGAGGAAGAGAGGAAAAGGAGAGAGGAGGAAATGTGAGGAGGAAGAGAGAGGAGGAAGGGAGAGGAGGAAGAGAGAGCAGCAAGAGAGAGGAGAAAGAGAGAGGAGGTAGAGAAAGGAGGAAGAGAGAGGAAGAGGAGAGAGGAGGAAAAGAGAAGATGAAGAGAGAGGAGGAAGAGAGAGGAGAAGAGAGAGGTGGAAGAGAGAGGAGGAAGAGAGAGGAGGAAGAGAGAGGAGGAAGAGAGAGGAGGAAGAGAGGAAAAGGAGAGAGGAGGAAATGTGAGGATGAAGAGAGAGGAGGAAGAGAGAGGATGAAGAGAGAGGAGGAAGAGAGAGGAGAAAGAGAGGTGGAAGACAGAGGAGGAAGAGAGTGGAGGAAGAGAGAGGAAAAAGAGAGAGGAGGAAGAGAGAGTAGGAAGAGAGAGGAGGAAGAGAGAGTAGGAAGAGAGAGGAAGAAGAGAGAGGAGGAAGAGAGGAAAAGGAGAGAGGAGGAAAAGTGAGGAGGAAGAGAATGGAGGAAAGAGAGGAAGAGGAGAGAGGAGGAAAAGAGAAGAGGAAGAGAGAGGTGGAAGAGAGAGGAGGAAGAGTGAGGAGGGGTAGAGAGGAGGAAGAGAGAGGAGGAAGAGAGAGGAGGAAGAGAGAGTTGGAAGAGAAAGGAGGAAGAGGGAGGAGAAAGAGAGAGGAAGAGAAGAGAGGAGGAAGAGAGAGGAGGAAGAGAGAGGAGAAAGAGAGAGGAGGAAGAGAGAGGAGAAAGAGAGAGGAGGAAGAGAGAGGAGGCAGAGAGAGGAAGTGTAGAGAGGAGGAAAAGAGAAGAGGAAGAGAGAGGAGGAAGAGAGAGGAGGAAGAGAGAGGAGGAAGAGAGAGGAGGAAGAGGGAGCAGGAAGAGAGATGAAGAGGAGAGAGAAGGAAGACAAAGGAGGAAGAGAGTGGAGGAAGAGAGAGCAGGAAGAGAGAGGAGGAAGAGAGGAAAAGGAGAGAGGAGGAAATGTGAGGAGGAAGAGAGAGGAGGAAGAGAGAGGTGGAAGGGAGAGGAAGAGGAGAGAGGAGGAATAGAGAAGAGGAAGAGAGAGGAGGAAGAGAGAGGAGGAAGAGAGAGGAGGGGTAGAGAGGACGAAGCGAGAGGTGGAAGAGAGAGGAGGAAGAGAGAGGAGGGGGAGAGATGAGGGGGAGAGAGGAGGATGAGAGAGGAGGAAGAGAGAGAAGGAAGACAGAGGAGGAAGAGAGAGGAGGAAGAGAGAGGAGCGGGAGAGAGGAGGGGGAGAGCGGAGGAAGAGATTGGAAGAAGAGAGAGGAGGAAGAGAGAGGAGGAAGAGAGAGGAGGAAGTGAGAAGAAAATGAGAGAAGAGGAAGAGAGTGGAAAATAAGATGGGGGGAAAGAGGAGGAGGAAAAGAGAGGAGAAAGAGAGAGGAGGAAGAGAGTGGAGGAAGATAAATGAGGAAGAGAAAGGATGAAGAAAGAGGAAAAGGAGAGAGGAGGAAGAGAGAGGAAAAGGGGAGAGGAGGAAGAGGAGGAGGAAAAGAGAGGAGGAAGAGAGTGGAGGAAGAGAGAGGAGGAAGAGAGAGGAAAAGGAGAGAGGAGGAAGAGAGAGTAGGACTAGAGAGGAGAACGAGAGAGGAGGAAGAGAGAGGAGGAAGAGAGAGGAGGAAGAGATAGGAAAATGAGATAGGAGGAAAAGAGAGGAGGAAAAGAGAGGAGGAAGAGAGAGGAGGAAGAGAGAGGAGGAAGAGAGAGGAGGAAGAGAGAGGTGGAAAACAGAGGAAGAGGAGAGAGGAGGAAGACAGAGGAGGAACAGAGAGGAGGAAGAGAGAGGAAAAAGAGAGTGGAGGAAGAGAGAGAAGGAAGACAGTGGAGGAAGAGAGAGGAGGAAGAGAGAGGAGAAAGAGAGAGGAGAAAGAGAGAGGAAGAGAAGAGAGGAGGAAGAGGGAGGAGGAAGAGAAAGGAAGAAGTGAAAGGAGGAGGAGAGAGGAGAATAATAGAGAAGGAAGAGAGAGGAGGAAGAGAAAGGAAAATGAGAGAGAAGGAAGTGAGAGGAAAAGGGGAGAGGAGGAAGAGAGAGAAGGAAAAGAGAGGAGGAGAGAGAGGAGGAAGAGAGAGGAGGAAGAGAGAGGAGGAAGAGAGAGGTGGAAAACTGAGGAAGAGGAGAGAGGAGGAAGACAGATGAGGAAGAGAGTGAAGGAAGAGAGAGGAGGAAGAGAGAGGAGGAAGAGAGAGGAGGGAGAGGAGGAAGAGAAAGGAAGAGGAGAGAGGAGGAAAAGAGAAGAGGAAGAGAGAGGAGGAAGAGAGAGGAGGAAGAGAGAGAAGGAAGAGAGAGGAGGATGAGAGAGGAAGAAGAGAAAATAGGAAAAGAGAAGAGGAAGAGAGAGGAGGAAGAGAGAAGAGGAAGAGAGAGGAGGAAGAGAGAGGAGGAAGAGAGAGGAGGAAGCGAGAGGAGGAAGCGAGAGGAGGAAGCGAGAGGAGGAAGAGAGAGGAGGGAGAGGAGGAAGAGAGAGGAAGAGGAGAGAGGAGGAAGAGAGAAGAGGAAGAGAGAGGAGGAAGAGAGAGGAGGAAGAGAGAGGTGGTGGAGAAAGGAGGAAGACGGAGGAGAAAGAGCGAGGAAGAGAAGAGAGGAGGATGAGAGAGGAGGAAAAGAGAGGAGAAAGAGAGAGGAAGAAGAGAGAGGAGGTAGAGAGAGGAAGAGGAGAGAGGAGGAAAAGAGAAGAGGAAGAGAGAGCAGGAAGTTAGAGGAGGAAAGAGAAGAGGAAGAGAGAGGAGGAAGAGAGAGGAGGAAGAGAGAGGAGGGGTAGATAGGAGGAAGCGAGTTTAGGAAGAGAGAGGAGGAAGAGAGAGGAGGAAGAGAGAGGAGGAAGAGAGAGGAAGAGGAGAGAGGAGGAAAAGAGAAGAGTAAGAGAGAGGAGGAAGAGAGACGAGGAAGAGAGAGGAGTGGTAGAGAGAAGGAAGAGAGAGGAGGAAGAGAGAGGAGGAAGAGAGGTGGAAGAGAAAGGAGGAAGAGGGGGGAGAAAGAGAGAGGAAGAGAAGAGAGGAGGAAGCGAGAGGAGGAAGAGAGAGGAGGAAGAGAGAGGAAGAGGAGAGAGGAGGAAAAGAGAAGAGGAAGAGAGAGGAGGAAGAGAGAGGAGGAAAAGAGAGGAGGAAGAGAGAGGAGGAAGAGAGATGAGGAAGAGAAAGGAGAAAGAGAGAGGTGGAAGACCGAGGAGGAACAGAGTGGAGGAAGAGAGAGGAAAAAGAGAGAGGAGGAATAGAGAGGAGGAAGAGAGAGGAGGAAGAGAGAGGAGGAAGAGAGGTGGAAGAGAAAGGAGGAAGAGGGGGGAGAAAGAGAGAGGAAGAGAAGAGAGGAGGAAGCGGGAGGAGGAAGAGAGAGGAGGAAGAGAGAGGAAGAGGAGAGAGGAGGAAAAGAGAAGAGGAAGAGAGAGGAGGAAGAGAGAGGAGGAAAAGAGAGGAGGAAGAGAGAGGAGGAAGAGAGATGAGGAAGAGAAAGGAGAAAGAGAGAGGTGGAAGACCGAGGAGGAAGAGAGTGGAGGAAGAGAGAGGAAAAAGAGAGAGGAGGAAGAGAGAGGAGGAAGAGAAAGGAGGAAGAGAGATGAGGAAGAGAGAGGAGGAAGAGAGGAAGAGGAGAGAGGAGGAAAAGTGAGGAGGAAGAGAGAGGAGGAAGAGAGAGGAGGAAGACAGAGGAGGAAGAGAGGAAAAGGAGAGAGGAGGAAAAGAGAAGAGGAAGAGAGAGCAGGAAGTTAGAGGAGGAAAAGAGAAGAGGAAGAGAGAGGAGGAAGAGAGAGGAGGAAGAGAGAGGAGGGGTAGATAGGAGGAAGCGAGTTTAGGAAGAGAGAGGAGGAAGAGAGAGGAGGAAGAGAGAGGAGGAAGAGAGAGGAAGAGGAGAGAGGAGGAAAAGAGAAGAGTAAGAGAGAGGAGGAAGAGAGACGAGGAAGAGAGAGGAGTGGTAGAGAGAAGGAAGAGAGAGGAGGAAGAGAGAGGAGGAAGAGAGGTGGAAGAGAAAGGAGGAAGAGGGGGGAGAAAGAGAGAGGAAGAGAAGAGAGGAGGAAGCGAGAGGAGGAAGAGAGAGGAGGAAGAGAGAGGAAGAGGAGAGAGGAGGAAAGAGAAGAGGAAGAGAGAGGAGGAAGAGAGAGGAGGAAAAGAGAGGAGGAAGAGAGAGGAGGAAGAGAGATGAGGAAGAGAAAGGAGAAAGAGAGAGGTGGAAGACCGAGGAGGAACAGAGTGGAGGAAGAGAGAGGAAAAAGAGAGAGGAGGAATAGAGAGGAGGAAGAGAGAGGAGGAAGAGAGAGGAGGAAGAGAGGTGGAAGAGAAAGGAGGAAGAGGGGGGAGAAAGAGAGAGGAAGAGAAGAGAGGAGGAAGCGGGAGGAGGAAGAGAGAGGAGGAAGAGAGAGGAAGAGGAGAGAGGAGGAAAAGAGAAGAGGAAGAGAGAGGAGGAAGAGAGAGGAGGAAAAGAGAGGAGGAAGAGAGAGGAGGAAGAGAGATGAGGAAGAGAAAGGAGAAATAGAGAGGTGGAAGACCGAGGAGGAAGAGAGTGGAGTAAGAGAGAGGAAAAAGAGAGAAGAGGAAGAGAGAGGAGGAAGAGAAAGGAGGAAGAGAGATGAGGAAGAGAGAGGAGGAAGAGAGGAAGAGGAGAGAGGAGGAAAAGTGAGGAGGAAGAGAGAGGAGGAAGAGAGAGGAGGAAGACAGAGGAGGAAGAGAGGAAAAGGAGAGAGGAGGAAAAGTTGGGAGGAAGAGAGAGGAGGAAAAGAGAAAGGGAAGAGAGAGGAGGAAGAGAGATGGGGAAGAGAGAGGAGGGGTAAAGAGGAGGAAGCGAGAGGAGGAAGAGAGAGGAGGAAGAGAGATGTGGAAGAGAGTGGAGGAAGAGAGAGGTGGAAGAGAAAGGGGATAGAGGGAGGAGAAGGAGAATGGAAGAGAAGAGAGGAGGATGAGAGAGGAGGAAGAGAGAGGAGAAAGAGAGAGGAGGAAGAGAGAGGAGGAAGAGAGAGGAGGAAGAGAGAGGAGGAAGAGAGAGGAGAAAGAGAGAGGAGGAAGAGAGAGGAGGAAGAGGGAGGAGGAAGAGAAAGGAGGAAGAGAAAGGAGGAAGAGAGAGGAGGAAGAGAGGAGTAGGAGAGAGGAGGAAGAGACAGGAGGAAGAGAGAGGATAGAGACAGGAGAAAGAGAGAGGTGTAAGAGGGAGGAGGAAGAGAGAGGAAGAGAAAAGATGAGGAAAAAGTAGGAGGAAGAGGGAGGAGGAAGAGAAAGGAAGAAGAGAAAGGAGGAGAAGAGAGGAGAATAATAGAGGAGGAAGAGAGAAGAGGAAGAGAAAGGAAAATGAGAGAGAAGGAAGTGAGAGGAAAAGGGGAGAGGAGGAAGAGAGAGAAGGAAAAGAGAGGAGGAGAGAGAGGAGGAAGAGAGAGGAGGAAGAGAGAGGAGGAAGAGAGAGGTGTAAAACAGAGGAAGAGGAGAGAGGAGGAAGACAGATGAGGAAGAGAGTGGAGGAAGAGAGAGGAGGAACAGAGAGGAAGAGGAGAGAGGAGGAAAAGAGAAGAGCAGCAGGAGGAAGAGAGAGGAGGAAGAGAGAGAAGGAAGAGAGAGGAGGAAGAGAGAGGAGGGAGAGGAGGAAGAGAGAGGAGGAAGAGATAGGAGGAATCGAGAGGAGGAAGATTGAGGAGGATGAGAGAGGAAGAGGAGAGAATAGGAAAAGAGAAGAGGAAGAGAGAGGAGGAAGAGAGAAGAGGAAGAGTGAGGAGGAAGAGAGGAGGAAGAGAGAGGAGGAAGAGAGAGTAGGAAGCGAGAGGAGGAAGAGAGAGGAGGATGAGAGAGAAGGAAGAGAGTGGAAAAGGGGAGAGGAGGAAGAGAGAGGAGTAAAAGAGAGGGGGAAGAGAGAGGAGGAAGAGAGATGAGGAAGAGAGAGGAGGAAGAGAGAGGAGGAAGAGAGAGGAGGAAGAGAGAGCTGTAAGACTGAGGAAGAAGAGAGAGAAAGAAGAGAGAGGAGGAAGAGAGTGGAGGAAGAGAGAGGAAAAAGGGAGACGAGGAAGAGAGAGGAGGAAGAGAGAGGAGGAAGAGAGAGGAGGAAGAGAGAGGAGGAAGAGAGGAAAAGGAGAGAGGAGGAAAAGTGAGGAGGAAGAGAGAGGAGGAAAAGAGAAGGGGAAGAGAGAGGAGGAAGAGAGAGGGGGAAGAGAGAGGAGGGGTAGAGAGGAGGAAGCGAGAGGAGGAAGAGAGAGGAGGAAGACAGGAGGAAGAGAGAGGAGGAAGAGAGAGGGGAAAGAGAGAGGAGGAAGAGAAAGGAGGAAGAGAGAGGAAGAGGAGAGAGGAGGAAAAGAGAAGACGAAGAGAGTGGAGGAAATGAGAGGAGGAAGAGAGAGCAGGAAGAGAGAGGAGGAAGAGAGGAAAAGTAGAGAGGAGGAAATGTGAGGAGGAAGAGAGAGGAGGAAGAGAGAGGAGGAAGAGAGAGCAGGAAGAGAGAGGAGAAAGAGAGAGGAGGAAGAGAAAGGAGGAAGAGAGAGGAAGAGGAGAGAGGAGGAAAAGAGAAGATGAAGAGAGAGGAGGAAGAGAGTGGAGGAAGAGAGAGGAGGAAGAGAGGAAAAGGAGAGAGGAGGAAATGTGAGGAGGAAGAGAGAGGAGGAAGAGAGAGGAGGAAGAGAGAGGAGGAAGAGAGAGGAGGAAGAGAGAGGAGAAAGAGAGAATTGGAAGACAGAAGAGGAAGAGAGTGGAGGAAGAGAGAGGAAAAAGAGAGAGCAGGAAGAGAGAGGAGGAAGAGAGAGGAGGAAGAGAGTGGAGGAAGAGAGAGGAGGAAAAGAGAAGAGGAAGAGAGAGGTGGAAGAGAGATGAGGAAGAGAGAGGAGGAAGAGAGAGGAGGAAGAGAGAGGTGGAAGACAGAGGAAGATGAGAGATAAGGAAGACAGAGGAGGTAGAGAGTGGAGGAAGAGAGAGGAAAAAGAGAGAGGAGCAAGAGAGAGAAGGAAGAGAGAGGAGGAAGAGAGAGGAGGAAGAGAGAGGAGGAAGAGAGAGGAGGAAGAGAGAGGAGGAAGAGAGAGGAAGAGGAGAGAGGAGGAAGACAGAGGAGGAAGAGAGAGGTGGAAGACAGAGGAAGAGGAGAGAGAAGGAAGAGAGTTAAAAAGGGGAGAGGAGGAAGAGAGAGGAGGAAAAGAGAGGAGGAAGAGAGAGGAGGAAGAGAGATGTGGAAGAGAAAGGAGGAAGAGAGAGGAAGAGGAGAGAGGAGGAAAAGAGAAGAGGAAGAGAGAGAAGGAAGAGAGAGGAGGAAGAGAGAGGAGGAAGAGAGAGGAGGAAGAGAGGAAAAGGAGAGAGGAGGAAATGTGAGGATGAAGAGAGAGGAGGAAGAGAGAGGAGGAAGAGAGAGGAGGAAGAGAGAGGAGAAAGAGAGAGGAGTAGGAGAGAGGAGGAAGAGACAGAAGGAAGAGAGAGGATAGAGACAGGAGAAAGAGGGAGGTGGAAGAGGGAGGAGGAAGAAAGAGGAAGAGAAAAGATGAGGTAAAAGGAGGAGAAAGAAGGAGGAGGAAGAGAAAGGAAGAAGAGAAAGGAGGAGGAGAGAGGAGAGAAGAGAGAGGAGGAAGAGAAAGGAAAATGAGAGAGAAGGAAGTGAGAGGAAAAGGGGAGAGGAGGAAGAGAGAGAAGGAAAAGAGAGGAGGAGAGAGAGGAGGAAGAGAGAGGAGGAAGAGAGAGGAGGAAGAGAGAGGTGGAAAACAGAGGAAGAGGAGAGAGGAGGAAGACAGATGAGGAAGAGAGTGGAGGAAGAGAGAGGAGGAAGAGAGAGGAAGAGGAGAGAGGAGGAAAATAGAAGAGGAAGAGAGAGGAGGAAGAGAGAGGAGGAAGAGAGTGGAGGAAGAGAGAGGAAAAAAAGGAGGAAGAGAGAGGAGGAAGAGAGAGGAGGAAGAGAGGAAAAGGAGAGAGGAGGAAAAGTGAGGAGGAAGAGATAGTAGAAAGAGAGAGGTGGAAGGGAGAGGAAGAGGAGAGAGGAGGAAAAGAGAAGAGGAAGAGAGAGGAGGAAGAGAAAGGAGGAAGAGAGAGGAGGGATAGAGAGGAGGAAGAGATAGGAGGAAGAGAGAGGAGGAAGAGAGAGGAGGAAGAGAGAGGAGGAAGAGAGAAGTGGAAGAGAAAGGAGGAAGAGGGAGGAGAAAGAGAGAGGAAGAGAAGAGAGGAGGAAGAGAGAGGAGGAAGAGAGAGGAGAAAGAGAGAGGAGGAAGAGAGAGGAGGAAGAGAGAGGAGGAAGAGAGAGGAGGAAGAGAGAGGAGGAAGAGAGAGGAGGAAGAGAGAGGAAAAGAGAGAGGAGAAAGAGAGAGGAGAAAGAGAGAGGAAGAGAAGAGAGGAGGAAGAGGCAGGAGGAAGAGAAAGGAGGAAGAGAAAGGAGGAAGAGAGAGGAGGAAGAGAGAGGAGTAGGAGAGAGGAGGAAGAGACAGGAGGAAGAGAGAGGATAGAGACAGGAGAAAGAGGAGGTGGAAGAGGGAGGAGGAAGAGAGAGGAAGAGAAAAGATGAGGAAAAAGTAGGAGGAAGAGGGAGGAGGAAGAGAAAGGAAGAAGAGAAAGGAGGAGAAGAGAGGAGAATAATAGAGGAGGAAGAGAGAGGAGGAAGAGAAAGTAAAATGAGAGAGAAGGAAGTGAGAGGAAAAGGGGAGAGGAGGAAGAGAGAGAAGGAAAAGAGAAGAGGAGAGAGAGGAGGAAGAGAGAGGAGGAAGAGAGAGGAGGAAGAGAGAGGTGTAAAACAGAGGAAGAGGAGAGAGGAGGAAGACAGATGAGGAAGAGAGTGGAGGAAGAGAGAGGAGGAACAGAGAGGAAGAGGAGAGAGGAGGAAAAGAGAAGAGGGAGAGGAGGAAGAGAGATGAGGAAGAGAGAGAAGGAAGAGAGAGGAGGAAGAGAGAGGAGGGAGAGGAGGAAGAGAGAGGAGGAAGAGAGAGGAGGAATCGAGAGGAGGAGGATAGAGGAGGATGAGAGAGGAAGAGCTGAGAATAGGAAAAGAGAAGAGGAAGAGAGAGGAGGAAGAGAGAAGACGAAGAGTGAGGAGGAAGAGAGGAGGACGAGAGAGGAGGAAGTGAGAGTAGGAAGCGAGAGGAGGAAGAGAGAGGAGGATGAGAGAGGAAGAGGAGAGAATAGGAAAAGAGGAGAGGAAGAGAGAGGAGGAAGAGAGAGGAGGAAGAGAGAGGAGGAAGAGAGAGGAAGAGGAGAGAGGAGGAAAAGAGAAGAGGAAGAGAGAGGAGGAAGAGAGAGGAGGAAGAGAGAGGAGGGGTAGAGAGGAGGAAGAGATAGGAGGAAGAGAGAGGAGGAAGAGTGAGGTGGAAGAGAAAGGAGGAAGAGGGAGGAGAAAGAGAATGGAAGAGAAGAGAGGATGAAGAGAGAGGAAGAAGAGAGAGGAGGAAGAGAGAGGAGGAAGAGAGAGGAGGAAGAGAGAGGAAGAGGAGAGAGGACGAAAAGAGAAGACGAAGAGAGAGGAGGAAGAGAGAGGAGGAAGAGAGAGGAGGAAGAGAGAGGAGGAAGAGAGGAAAAGGAGAGAGGAGGAAATGTGAGGAGGAAGAGAGAGGAGGAAGAGAGAGCAGGAAGAGAGAGGAGAAAGAGAGAGGAGGAAGAGAAAGGAGGAAGAGAGAGGAAGAGGAGAGAGGAGGAAGACAGGAGGAAGAGAGTGGAGGAAGAGAGAGGAAAAAGAGAGAGGAGGAAGAGAGAGGAGGAAGAGAGAGGAGGAAGAGAGAGGAGGAAGAGAGAGGAGGAAGAGAGGAAAATGAGAGAGGAGGAAATGTGAGGAGGAAGAGAGAGGAGGAAAAGAGAGGAAGAGGAGAGAGGAGGAAAAGAGAAGAGGAATATTAGGAGGAAGACAGAGGAGGAAGAGAGTGGAGGGGTAGAGAGGAGGAAGAGAGAGGAGGAAGAGAGAGGAGGAAGAGAGAGGTGGAAGAGAAAGGAGGAAGAGGGAGGAGAAAGAGAGAGGAAGAGAAGTGAGGAGGAAGAGAGAGGAGGAAGAGAGAGGAGAAAGAGAGAGGAGGAAGATTGAGGAGGATGAGAGAGGAAGAGGAGAGAATAGGAAAAGAGAAGAGGAAGAGAGAGGAGGAAGAGAGAAGAGGAAGAGTGAGGAGGAAGAGAGGAGGAAGAGAGAGGAGGAAGAGAGAGTAGGAAGCGAGAGGAGGAAGAGAGAGGAGGATGAGAGAGAAGGAAGAGAGTGGAAAAGGGGAGAGGAGGAAGAGAGAGGAGTAAAAGAGAGGGGGAAGAGAGAGGAGGAAGAGAGATGAGGAAGAGAGAGGAGGAAGAGAGAGGAGGAAGAGAGAGGAGGAAGAGAGAGCTGGAAGACTGAGGAAGAAGAGAGAGAAAGAAGAGAGAGGAGGAAGAGAGTGGAGGAAGAGAGAGGAAAAAGGGAGACGAGGAAGAGAGAGGAGGAAGAGAGAGGAGGAAGAGAGAGGAGGAAGAGAGAGGAGGAAGAGAGGAAAAGGAGAGAGGAGGAAAAGTGAGGAGGAAGAGAGAGGAGGAAAAGAGAAGGGGAAGAGAGAGAAGGAAGAGAGAGGGGGAAGAGAGAGGAGGGGTAGAGAGGAGGAAGCGAGAGGAGGAAGAGAGAGGAGGAAGACAGGAGGAAGAGAGAGGAGGAAGAGAGAGGGGAAAGAGAGAGGAGGAAGAGAAAGGAGGAAGAGAGAGGAAGAGGAGAGAGGAGGAAAAGAGAAGACGAAGAGAGTGGAGGAAATGAGAGGAGGAAGAGAGAGGAGGAAGAGAGAGGAGGAAGAGAGGAAAAGTAGAGAGGAGGAAATGTGAGGAGGAAGAGAGAGGAGGAAGAGAGAGGAGGAAGAGAGAGCAGGAAGAGAGAGGAGAAAGAGAGAGGAGGAAGAGAAAGGAGGAAGAGAGAGGAAGAGGAGAGAGGAGGAAAAGAGAAGATGAAGAGAGAGGAGGAAGAGAGTGGAGGAAGAGAGAGGAGGAAGAGAGGAAAAGGAGAGAGGAGGAAATGTGAGGAGGAAGAGAGAGGAGGAAGAGAGAGGAGGAAGAGAGAGGAGGAAGAGAGAGGAGGAAGAGAGAGGAGAAAGAGAGAATTGGAAGACAGAAGAGGAAGAGAGTGGAGGAAGAGAGAGGAAAAAGAGAGAGCAGGAAGAGAGAGGAGGAAGAGAGAGGAGGAAGAGAGTGGAGGAAGAGAGAGGAGGAAAAGAGAAGAGGAAGAGAGAGGTGGAAGAGAGATGAGGAAGAGAGAGGAGGAAGAGAGAGGAGGAAGAGAGAGGTGGAAGACAGAGGAAGATGAGAGATAAGGAAGACAGAGGAGGTAGAGAGTGGAGGAAGAGAGAGGAAAAAGAGAGAGGAGCAAGAGAGAGAAGGAAGAGAGAGGAGGAAGAGAGAGGAGGAAGAGAGAGGAGGAAGAGAGAGGAGGAAGAGAGAGGAGGAAGAGAGAGGAAGAGGAGAGAGGAGGAAGACAGAGGAGGAAGAGAGAGGTGGAAGACAGAGGAAGAGGAGAGAGAAGGAAGAGAGTTAAAAAGGGGAGAGGAGGAAGAGAGAGGAGGAAAAGAGAGGAGGAAGAGAGAGGAGGAAGAGAGATGTGGAAGAGAAAGGAGGAAGAGAGAGGAAGAGGAGAGAGGAGGAAAAGAGAAGAGGAAGAGAGAGAAGGAAGAGAGAGGAGGAAGAGAGAGGAGGAAGAGAGAGGAGGAAGAGAGAGGAGGAAGAGAGAGGAGAAAGAGAGAGGAGTAGGAGAGAGGAGGAAGAGACAGAAGGAAGAGAGAGGATAGAGACAGGAGAAAGAGGGAGGTGGAAGAGGGAGGAGGAAGAAAGAGGAAGAGAAAAGATGAGGTAAAAGGAGGAGGAAGAAGGAGGAGGAAGAGAAAGGAAGAAGAGAAAGGAGGAGGAGAGAGGAGAATAATAGAGGAAGAAGAGAGAGGAGGAAGAGAAAGGAAAATGAGAGAGAAGGAAGTGAGAGGAAAAGGGGAGAGGAGGAAGAGAGAGAAGGAAAAGAGAGGAGGAGAGAGAGGAGGAAGAGAGAGGAGGAAGAGAGAGGAGGAAGAGAGAGGTGGAAAACAGAGGAAGAGGAGAGAGGAGGAAGACAGATGAGGAAGAGAGTGGAGGAAGAGAGAGGAGGAAGAGAGAGGAAGAGGAGAGAGGAGGAAAATAGAAGAGGAAGAGAGAGGAGGAAGAGAGAGGAGGAAGAGAGTGGAGGAAGAGAGAGGAAAAAAAGGAGGAAGAGAGAGGAGGAAGAGAGAGGAGGAAGAGAGGAAAAGGAGAGAGGAGGAAAAGTGAGGAGGAAGAGATAGTAGAAAGAGAGAGGTGGAAGGGAGAGGAAGAGGAGAGAGGAGGAAAAGAGAAGAGGAAGAGAGAGGAGGAAGAGAAAGGAGGAAGAGAGAGGAGGGATAGAGAGGAGGAAGAGATAGGAGGAAGAGAGAGGAGGAAGAGAGAGGAGGAAGAGAGAGGAGGAAGAGAGAAGTGGAAGAGAAAGGAGGAAGAGGGAGGAGAAAGAGAGAGGAAGAGAAGAGAGGAGGAAGAGAGAGGAGGAAGAGAGAGGAGAAAGAGAGAGGAGGAAGAGAGAGGAGGAAGAGAGAGGAGGAAGAGAGAGGAGGAAGAGAGAGGAGGAAGAGAGAGGAGGAAGAGAGAGGAGGAAGAGAGAGGAGGAAGAGAGAGGAAAAAGAGAGAGGAGAAAGAGAGAGGAGAAAGAGAGAGGAAGAGAAGAGAGGAGGAAGAGGCAGGAGGAAGAGAAAGGAGGAAGAGAAAGGAGGAAGAGAGAGGAGGAAGAGAGAGGAGTAGGAGAGAGGAGGAAGAGACAGGAGGAAGAGAGAGGATAGAGACAGGAGAAAGAGGGAGGTGGAAGAGGGAGGAGGAAGAGAGAGGAAGAGAAAAGATGAGGAAAAAGTAGGAGGAAGAGGGAGGAGGAAGAGAAAGGAAGAAGAGAAAGGAGGAGAAGAGAGGAGAATAATAGAGGAGGAAGAGAGAGGAGGAAGAGAAAGTAAAATGAGAGAGAAGGAAGTGAGAGGAAAAGGGGAGAGGAGGAAGAGAGAGAAGGAAAAGAGAAGAGGAGAGAGAGGAGGAAGAGAGAGGAGGAAGAGAGAGGAGGAAGAGAGAGGTGTAAAACAGAGGAAGAGGAGAGAGGAGGAAGACAGATGAGGAAGAGAGTGGAGGAAGAGAGAGGAGGAACAGAGAGGAAGAGGAGAGAGGAGGAAAAGAGAAGAGGGAGAGGAGGAAGAGAGATGAGGAAGAGAGAGAAGGAAGAGAGAGGAGGAAGAGAGAGGAGGGAGAGGAGGAAGAGAGAGGAGGAAGAGAGAGGAGGAATCGAGAGGAGGAGGATAGAGGAGGATGAGAGAGGAAGAGCTGAGAATAGGAAAAGAGAAGAGGAAGAGAGAGGAGGAAGAGAGAAGACGAAGAGTGAGGAGGAAGAGAGGAGGACGAGAGAGGAGGAAGTGAGAGTAGGAAGCGAGAGGAGGAAGAGAGAGGAGGATGAGAGAGGAAGAGGAGAGAATAGGAAAAGAGGAGAGGAAGAGAGAGGAGGAAGAGAGAGGAGGAAGAGAGAGGAGGAAGAGAGAGGAAGAGGAGAGAGGAGGAAAAGAGAAGAGGAAGAGAGAGGAGGAAGAGAGAGGAGGAAGAGAGAGGAGGGGTAGAGAGGAGGAAGAGATAGGAGGAAGAGAGAGGAGGAAGAGTGAGGTGGAAGAGAAAGGAGGAAGAGGGAGGAGAAAGAGAATGGAAGAGAAGAGAGGATGAAGAGAGAGGAAGAAGAGAGAGGAGGAAGAGAGAGGAGGAAGAGAGAGGAGGAAGAGAGAGGAAGAGGAGAGAGGACGAAAAGAGAAGACGAAGAGAGAGGAGGAAGAGAGAGGAGGAAGAGAGAGGAGGAAGAGAGAGGAGGAAGAGAGGAAAAGGAGAGAGGAGGAAATGTGAGGAGGAAGAGAGAGGAGGAAGAGAGAGCAGGAAGAGAGAGGAGAAAGAGAGAGGAGGAAGAGAAAGGAGGAAGAGAGAGGAAGAGGAGAGAGGAGGAAGACAGGAGGAAGAGAGTGGAGGAAGAGAGAGGAAAAAGAGAGAGGAGGAAGAGAGAGGAGGAAGAGAGAGGAGGAAGAGAGAGGAGGAAGAGAGAGGAGGAAGAGAGGAAAATGAGAGAGGAGGAAATGTGAGGAGGAAGAGAGAGGAGGAAAAGAGAGGAAGAGGAGAGAGGAGGAAAAGAGAAGAGGAATATTAGGAGGAAGACAGAGGAGGAAGAGAGTGGAGGGGTAGAGAGGAGGAAGAGAGAGGAGGAAGAGAGAGGAGGAAGAGAGAGGTGGAAGAGAAAGGAGGAAGAGGGAGGAGAAAGAGAGAGGAAGAGAAGTGAGGAGGAAGAGAGAGGAGGAAGAGAGAGGAGAAAGAGAGAGGAGGAATAGAGAGGAGGAAGAGAGAGGAAGAGTAGAGAGGAGGAAAAGAGAAGAGGAAGATAGAGGAGGAAGAGAGAGGAGGAAGAGAGAGGAGGAAGAGAGAGGAGGAAGAGAGAGGAGGAAGAGGGAGGAGGAAGAGAGAGGAAGAGGAGAGAGAAGGAAGACAAAGGAGGAAGAGAGTGGAGGAAGAGAGAGGAGGAAGAGAGAGGAGGAAGAGAGAGGAGGAAGAGAGAGCAGGACAAGAAAGGAGGAGAAGAGACATGGAAGAGGGAGGAGGAGAGAGGAGGAAAAGAGAGGAGGAAGATAGAGGAGGAAGAGAGAGGAGTAAGAGAGAGAAGGAAGAGAGAGGAGGAAGAGAGAGGAGGAAGAGAGAGGAGAAAGAGAGAGGAGAAAGAGAGAGGAGAAAGAGAGAGGAAGAGAAGAGAGGAGGAAGAGGGAGGAGGAAGAGAAAGGAGGAAGAGAAAGGAGGAAGAGAGAGGAGGAAGAGAGAGGAGTAGGAGAGTGGAGGAAGAGACAGGAGGAAGAGAGAGGATAGAGACAGGAGAAAGAGAGAGGTGGAAGAGGGAGGAGGAAGAGAGAGGAAGAGAAAAGATGAGGAAAAAGTAGGAGGAAGAGGGAGGAGGAAGAGAAAGGAAGAAGAGAAAGGAGGAGAAGAGAGGAGAATAATAGAGGAGGAAGAGAGAAGAGGAAGAGAAAGGAAAATGAGAGAGAAGGAAGTGAGAGGAAAAGGGGAGAGGAGGAAGAGAGAGAAGGAAAAGAGAGGAGGAGAGAGAGGAGGAAGAGAGAGGAGGAAGAGAGAGGAGGAAGAGAGAGGTGTAAAACAGAGGAAGAGGAGAG
This sequence comes from Strix aluco, assembly GCF_031877795.1. Classification (NCBI taxonomy): domain Eukaryota; kingdom Metazoa; phylum Chordata; class Aves; order Strigiformes; family Strigidae; genus Strix; species Strix aluco. The sequence continues at coordinate 48,081 of NW_027436596.1, read as the reverse complement.
AGGAGGAAGACAGATGAGGAAGAGAGTGGAGGAAGAGAGAGGAGGAACAGAGAGGAAGAGGAGAGAGGAGGAAAAGAGAAGAGGAGCAGGAGGAAGAGAGAGGAGGAAGAGAGAGAAGGAAGAGAGAGGAGGAAGAGAGAGGAGGGAGAGGAGGAAGAGAGAGGAGGAAGAGATAGGAGGAATCGAGAGGAGGAAGATTGAGGAGGATGAGAGAGGAAGAGGAGAGAATAGGAAAAGAGAAGAGGAAGAGGGAGGAGGAAGAGAGAAGAGGAAGAGTGAGGATGAAGAGAGGAGGAAGAGAGAGGAGGAAGAGAGAGTAGGAAGCGAGAGGAGGAAGAGAGAGGAGGATGAGAGAGAAGGAAGAGAGTGGAAAAGGGGAGAGGAGGAAGAGAGAGGAGTAAAAGAGAGGGGGAAGAGAGAGGAGGAAGAGAGATGAGGAAGAGAGAGGAGGAAGAGAGAGGAGGAAGAGAGAGGAGGAAGAGAGAGCTGGAAGACTGAGGAAGAGGAGAGAGAAAGAAGAGAGAGGAGGAAGAGAGTGGAGGAAGAGAGAGGAGGAAGAGAGAGTAGGAAGAGAGAGGAAGAAGAGAGAGGAGGAAGAGAGGAAAAGGAGAGAGGAGGAAAAGTGAGGAGGAAGAGAATGGAGGAAAAGAGAGGAAGAGGAGAGAGGAGGAAAAGAGAAGAGGAAGACAGAGGTGGAAGAGAGAGGAGGAAGAGTGAGGAGGGGTAGAGAGGAGGAAGAGAGAGGAGGAAGAGAGAGGAGGAAGAGAGAGTTGGAAGAGAAAGGAGGAAGAGGGAGGAGAAAGAGAGAGGAAGAGAAGAGCGGAGGAAGAGAGAGGAGGAAGAGAGAGGAGAAAGAGAGAGGAGGAAGAGAGAGGAGAAAGAGAGAGGAGGAAGAGAGAGGAGGTAGAGAGAGGAAGTGTAGAGAGGAGGAAAAGAGAAGAGGAAGAGAGAGGAGGAAGAGAGAGGAGGAAGAGAGAGGAGGAAGAGAGAGGAGGAAGAGGGAGTAGGAAGAGAGATGAAGAGGAGAGAGAAGGAAGACAAAGGAGGAAGAGAGTGGAGGAAGAGAGAGCAGGAAGAGAGAGGAGGAAGAGAGGAAAAGGAGAGAGGAGGAAATGTGAGGAGGAAGAGAGAGGAGGAAGAGAGAGGTGGAAGGGAGAGGAAGAGGAGAGAGGAGGAATAGAGAAGAGGAAGAGAGAGGAGGAAGAGAGAGGAGGAAGAGAGAGGAGGGGTAGAGAGGACGAAGCGAGAGGTGGAAGAGAGAGGAGGAAGAGAGAGGAGGGGGAGAGATGAGGGGGAGAGAGGAGGATGAGAGAGGAGGAAGAGAGAGAAGGAAGACAGAGGAGGAAGAGAGAGGAGGAAGAGAGAGGAGCGGGAGAGAGGAGGGGGAGAGCGGAGGAAGAGATTGGAAGAAGAGAGAGGAGGAAGAGAGAGGAGGAAGAGAGAGGAGGAAGTGAAAAGAAAATGAGAGAAGAGGAAGAGAGTGGAAAATAAGATGGGGGGAAAGAGGAGGAGGAAAAGAGAGGAGAAAGAGAGAGGAGGAAGAGAGTGGAGGAGGATAAATGAGGAAGAGAAAGGATGAAGAAAGAGGAAAAGGAGAGAGGAGGAAGAGAGAGGAAAAGGGGAGAGGTGGAAGAGGAGGAGGAAAAGAGAGGAGGAAGAGAGTGGAGGAAGAGAGAGGAGGAAGAGAGAGGAAAAGGAGAGAGGAGGAAGAGAGAGTAGGACTAGAGAGGAGAACGAGAGAGGAGGAAGAGAGAGGAGGAAGAGAGAGGAGGAAGACATAGGAAAATGAGATAGGAGGAAAAGAGAGGAGGAAAAGAGAGGAGGAAGAGAGAGGATGAAGAGAGAGGAGGAAGAGAGAGGAGGAAGAGAGAGGTGGAAAACAGAGGAAGAGGAGAGAGGAGGAAGACAGAGGAGGAACAGAGAGGAGGAAGAGAGAGGAAAAAGAGAGTGGAGGAAGAGAGAGAAGGAAGACAGTGGAGGAAGAGAGAGGAGGAAGAGAGAGGAGAAAGAGAGAGGAGAAAGAGAGAGGAAGAGAAGAGAGGAGGAAGAGGGAGGAGGAAGAGAAAGGAAGAAGTGAAAGGAGGAGGAGAGAGGAGAATAATAGAGAAGGAAGAGAGAGGAGGAAGAGAAAGGAAAATGAGAGAGAAGGAAGTGAGAGGAAAAGGGGAGAGGAGGAAGAGAGAGAAGGAAAAGAGAGGAGGAGAGAGAGGAGGAAGAGAGAGGAGGAAGAGAGAGGAGGAAGAGAGAGGTGGAAAACAGAGGAAGAGGAGAGATGAGGAAGACAGATGAGGAAGAGAGTGAAGGAAGAGAGAGGAGGAAGAGAGAGGAGGAAGAGAGAGGAGGGAGAGGAGGAAGAGAAAGGAAGAGGAGAGAGGAGGAAAAGAGAAGAGGAAGAGAGAGGAGGAAGAGAGAGGAGGAAGAGAGAGAAGGAAGAGAGAGAAGGAAGAGAGAGGAAGAAGAGAAAATAGGAAAAGAGAAGAGGAAGAGAGAGGAGGAAGAGAGAAGAGGAAGAGAGAGGAGGAAGAGAGAGGAGGAAGAGAGAGGAGGAAGCGAGAGGAGGAAGCGAGAGGAGGAAGCGAGAGGAGGAAGAGAGAGGAGGGAGAGGAGGAAGAGAGAGGAAGAGGAGAGAGGAGGAAGAGAGAAGAGGAAGAGAGAGGAGGAAGAGAGAGGAGGAAGAGAGAGGTGGTGGAGAAAGGAGGAAGACGGAGGAGAAAGAGCGAGGAAGAGAAGAGAGGAGGATGAGAGAGGAGGAAAAGAGAGGAGAAAGAGAGAGGAAGAAGAGAGAGGAGGTAGAGAGAGGAAGAGGAGAGAGGAGGAAAAGAGAAGAGGAAGAGAGAGCAGGAAGTTAGAGGAGGAAAAGAGAAGAGGAAGAGAGAGGAGGAAGAGAGAGGAGGAAGAGAGAGGAGGGGTAGATAGGAGGAAGCGAGTTTAGGAAGAGAGAGGAGGAAGAGAGAGGAGGAAGAGAGAGGAGGAAGAGAGAGGAAGAGGAGAGAGGAGGAAAAGAGAAGAGTAAGAGAGAGGAGGAAGAGAGACGAGGAAGAGAGAGGAGTGGTAGAGAGAAGGAAGAGAGAGGAGGAAGAGAGAGGAGGAAGAGAGGTGGAAGAGAAAGGAGGAAGAGGGGGGAGAAAGAGAGAGGAAGAGAAGAGAGGAGGAAGCGAGAGGAGGAAGAGAGAGGAGGAAGAGAGAGGAAGAGGAGAGAGGAGGAAAAGAGAAGAGGAAGAGAGAGGAGGAAGAGAGAGGAGGAAAAGAGAGGAGGAAGAGAGAGGAGGAAGAGAGATGAGGAAGAGAAAGGAGAAAGAGAGAGGTGGAAGACCGAGGAGGAACAGAGTGGAGGAAGAGAGAGGAAAAAGAGAGAGGAGGAATAGAGAGGAGGAAGAGAGAGGAGGAAGAGAGAGGAGGAAGAGAGGTGGAAGAGAAAGGAGGAAGAGGGGGGAGAAAGAGAGAGGAAGAGAAGAGAGGAGGAAGCGGGAGGAGGAAGAGAGAGGAGGAAGAGAGAGGAAGAGGAGAGAGGAGGAAAAGAGAAGAGGAAGAGAGAGGAGGAAGAGAGAGGAGGAAAAGAGAGGAGGAAGAGAGAGGAGGAAGAGAGATGAGGAAGAGAAAGGAGAAAGAGAGAGGTGGAAGACCGAGGAGGAAGAGAGTGGAGAAAGAGAGAGGAAAAAGAGAGAGGAGGAAGAGAGAGGAGGAAGAGAGAGGAGGAAGAGAGATGAGGAAGAGAGAGTAGGAAGAGAGGAAGAGGAGAGAGGAGGAAAAGTGAGGAGGAAGAGAGAGGAGGAAGAGAGAGGAGGAAGACAGAGGAGGAAGAGAGGAAAAGGAGAGAGGAGGAAAAGTTGGGAGGAAGAGAGAGGAGGAAAAGAGAAAGGGAAGAGAGAGGAGGAAGAGAGATGGGGAAGAGAGAGGAGGGGTAAAGAGGAGGAAGCGAGAGGAGGAAGAGAGAGGAGGAAGAGAGATGTGGAAGAGAGTGGAGGAAGAGAGAGGTGGAAGAGAAAGGGGATAGAGGGAGGAGAAGGAGAATGGAAGAGAAGAGAGGAGGATGAGAGAGGAGGAAGAGAGAGGAGAAAGAGAGAGGAGGAAGTGAGAGGAGGAAGAGAGAGGAGGAAGAGAGAGGAGGAAGAGAGAGGAGAAAGAGAGAGGAGGAAGAGAGAGGAGGAAGAGGGAGGAGGAAGAGAAAGGAGGAAGAGAAAGGAGGAAGAGAGAGGAGGAAGAGAGGAGTAGGAGAGAGGAGGAAGAGACAGGAGGAAGAGAGAGGATAGAGACAGGAGAAAGAGAGAGGTGGAAGAGGGAGGAGGAAGAGAGAGGAAGAGAAAAGATTAGGAAAAAGTAGGAGGAAGAGGGAGGAGGAAGAGAAAGGAAGAAGAGAAAGGAGGAGAAGAGAGGAGAATAATAGAGGAGGAAGAGAGAAGAGGAAGAGAAAGGAAAATGAGAGAGAAGGAAGTGAGAGGAAAAGGGGAGAGGAGGAAGAGAGAGAAGGAAAAGAGAGGAGGAGAGAGAGGAGGAAGAGAGAGGAGGAAGAGAGAGGAGGAAGAGAGAGGTGTAAAACAGAGGAAGAGGAGAGAGGAGGAAGACAGATGAGGAAGAGAGTGGAGGAAGAGAGAGGAGGAACAGAGAGGAAGAGGAGAGAGGAGGAAAAGAGAAGAGGAGCAGGAGGAAGAGAGAGGAGGAAGAGAGAGAAGGAAGAGAGAGGAGGAAGAGAGAGGAGGGAGAGGAGGAAGAGAGAGGAGGAAGAGATAGGAGGAATCGAGAGGAGGAAGATTGAGGAGGATGAGAGAGGAAGAGGAGAGAATAGGAAAAGAGAAGAGGAAGAGAGAGGAGGAAGAGAGAAGAGGAAGAGTGAGGAGGAAGAGAGGAGGAAGAGAGAGGAGGAAGAGAGAGTAGGAAGCGAGAGGAGGAAGAGAGAGGAGGATGAGAGAGAAGGAAGAGTGTGGAAAAGGGGAGAGGAGGAAGAGAGAGGAGTAAAAGAGAGGGGGAAGAGAGAGGAGGAAGAGAGATGAGGAAGAGAGAGGAGGAAGAGAGAGGAGGAAGAGAGAGGAGGAAGAGAGAGCTGGAAGACTGAGGAAGAAGAGAGAGAAAGAAGAGAGAGGAGGAAGAGAGTGGAGGAAGAGAGAGGAAAAAGGGAGACGAGGAAGAGAGAGGAGGAAGAGAGAGGAGGAAGAGAGAGGAGGAAGAGAGAGGAGGAAGAGAGGAAAAGGAGAGAGGAGGAAAAGTGAGGAGGAAGAGAGAGGAGGAAAAGAGAAGGGGAAGAGAGAGGAGGAAGAGAGAGGGGGAAGAGAGAGGAGGGGTAGAGAGGAGGAAGCGAGAGGAGGAAGAGAGAGGAGGAAGACAGGAGGAAGAGAGAGGAGGAAGAGAGAGGGGAAAGAGAGAGGAGGAAGAGAAAGGAGGAAGAGAGAGGAAGAGGAGAGAGGAGGAAAAGAGAAGACGAAGAGAGTGGAGGAAATGAGAGGAGGAAGAGAGAGGAGGAAGAGAGAGGAGGAAGAGAGGAAAAGTAGAGAGGAGGAAATGTGAGGAGGAAGAGAGAGGAGGAAGAGAGAGGAGGAAGAGAGAGCAGGAAGAGAGAGGAGAAAGAGAGAGGAAGAGAAGAGAGGAGGAAGAGGCAGGAGGAAGAGAAAGGAGGAAGAGAAAGGAGGAAGAGAGAGGAGGAAGAGAGAGGAGTAGGAGAGAGGAGGAAGAGACAGGAGGAAGAGAGAGGATAGAGACAGGAGAAAGAGGGAGGTGGAAGAGGGAGGAGGAAGAGAGAGGAAGAGAAAAGATGAGGAAAAAGTAGGAGGAAGAGGGAGGAGGAAGAGAAAGGAAGAAGAGAAAGGAGGAGAAGAGAGGAGAATAATAGAGGAGGAAGAGAGAGGAGGAAGAGAAAGTAAAATGAGAGAGAAGGAAGTGAGAGGAAAAGGGGAGAGGAGGAAGAGAGAGAAGGAAAAGAGAGGAGGAGAGAGAGGAGGAAGAGAGAGGAGGAAGAGAGAGGAGGAAGAGAGAGGTGGAAAACAGAGGAAGAGGAGAGAGGAGGAAGACAGATGAGGAAGAGAGTGGAGGAAGAGAGAGGAGGAAGAGAGAGGAAGAGGAGAGAGGAGGAAAATAGAAGAGGAAGAGAGAGGAGGAAGAGAGAGGAGGAAGAGAGTGGAGGAAGAGAGAGGAAAAAAAGGAGGAAGAGAGAGGAGGAAGAGAGAGGAGGAAGAGAGGAAAAGGAGAGAGGAGGAAAAGTGAGGAGGAAGAGATAGTAGAAAGAGAGAGGTGGAAGGGAGAGGAAGAGGAGAGAGGAGGAAAAGAGAAGAGGAAGAGAGAGGAGGAAGAGAAAGGAGGAAGAGAGAGGAGGGATAGAGAGGAGGAAGAGATAGGAGGAAGAGAGAGGAGGAAGAGAGAGGAGGAAGAGAGAGGAGGAAGAGAGAAGTGGAAGAGAAAGGAGGAAGAGGGAGGAGAAAGAGAGAGGAAGAGAAGAGAGGAGGAAGAGAGAGGAGGAAGAGAGAGGAGAAAGAGAGAGGAGGAGGAGAGAGGAGGAAGAGAGAGGAGGAAGAGAGAGGAGGAAGAGAGAGGAGGAAGAGAGAGGAGGAAGAGAGAGGAGGAAGAGAGAGGAAAAAGAGAGAGGAGAAAGAGAGAGGAGAAAGAGAGAGGAAGAGAAGAGAGGAGGAAGAGGCAGGAGGAAGAGAAAGGAGGAAGAGAAAGGAGGAAGAGAGAGGAGGAAGAGAGAGGAGTAGGAGAGAGGAGGAAGAGACAGGAGGAAGAGAGAGGATAGAGACAGGAGAAAGAGGGAGGTGGAAGAGGGAGGAGGAAGAGAGAGGAAGAGAAAAGATGAGGAAAAAGTAGGAGGAAGAGGGAGGAGGAAGAGAAAGGAAGAAGAGAAAGGAGGAGAAGAGAGGAGAATAATAGAGGAGGAAGAGAGAGGAGGAAGAGAAAGTAAAATGAGAGAGAAGGAAGTGAGAGGAAAAGGGGAGAGGAGGAAGAGAGAGAAGGAAAAGAGAAGAGGAGAGAGAGGAGGAAGAGAGAGGAGGAAGAGAGAGGAGGAAGAGAGAGGTGTAAAACAGAGGAAGAGGAGAGAGGAGGAAGACAGATGAGGAAGAGAGTGGAGGAAGAGAGAGGAGGAACAGAGAGGAAGAGGAGAGAGGAGGAAAAGAGAAGAGGGAGAGGAGGAAGAGAGATGAGGAAGAGAGAGAAGGAAGAGAGAGGAGGAAGAGAGAGGAGGGAGAGGAGGAAGAGAGAGGAGGAAGAGAGAGGAGGAATCGAGAGGAGGAGGATAGAGGAGGATGAGAGAGGAAGAGCTGAGAATAGGAAAAGAGAAGAGGAAGAGAGAGGAGGAAGAGAGAAGACGAAGAGTGAGGAGGAAGAGAGGAGGACGAGAGAGGAGGAAGTGAGAGTAGGAAGCGAGAGGAGGAAGAGAGAGGAGGATGAGAGAGGAAGAGGAGAGAATAGGAAAAGAGGAGAGGAAGAGAGAGGAGGAAGAGAGAGGAGGAAGAGAGAGGAGGAAGAGAGAGGAAGAGGAGAGAGGAGGAAAAGAGAAGAGGAAGAGAGAGGAGGAAGAGAGAGGAGGAAGAGAGAGGAGGGGTAGAGAGGAGGAAGAGATAGGAGGAAGAGAGAGGAGGAAGAGTGAGGTGGAAGAGAAAGGAGGAAGAGGGAGGAGAAAGAGAATGGAAGAGAAGAGAGGATGAAGAGAGAGGAAGAAGAGAGAGGAGGAAGAGAGAGGAGGAAGAGAGAGGAGGAAGAGAGAGGAAGAGGAGAGAGGACGAAAAGAGAAGACGAAGAGAGAGGAGGAAGAGAGAGGAGGAAGAGAGAGGAGGAAGAGAGAGGAGGAAGAGAGGAAAAGGAGAGAGGAGGAAATGTGAGGAGGAAGAGAGAGGAGGAAGAGAGAGCAGGAAGAGAGAGGAGAAAGAGAGAGGAGGAAGAGAAAGGAGGAAGAGAGAGGAAGAGGAGAGAGGAGGAAGACAGGAGGAAGAGAGTGGAGGAAGAGAGAGGAAAAAGAGAGAGGAGGAAGAGAGAGGAGGAAGAGAGAGGAGGAAGAGAGAGGAGGAAGAGAGAGGAGGAAGAAAGGAAAATGAGAGAGGAGGAAATGTGAGGAGGAAGAGAGAGGAGGAAAAGAGAGGAAGAGGAGAGAGGAGGAAAAGAGAAGAGGAATATTAGGAGGAAGACAGAGGAGGAAGAGAGTGGAGGGGTAGAGAGGAGGAAGAGAGAGGAGGAAGAGAGAGGAGGAAGAGAGAGGTGGAAGAGAAAGGAGGAAGAGGGAGGAGAAAGAGAGAGGAAGAGAAGTGAGGAGGAAGAGAGAGGAGGAAGAGAGAGGAGAAAGAGAGAGGAGGAATAGAGAGGAGGAAGAGAGAGGAAGAGTAGAGAGGAGGAAAAGAGAAGAGGAAGATAGAGGAGGAAGAGAGAGGAGGAAGAGAGAGGAGGAAGAGAGAGGAGGAAGAGAGAGGAGGAAGAGGGAGGAGGAAGAGAGAGGAAGAGTAGAGAGAAGGAAGACAAAGGAGGAAGAGAGTGGAGGAAGAGAGAGGAGGAAGAGAGAGGAGGAAGAGAGAGGAGGAAGAGAGAGCAGGACAAGAAAGGAGGAGAAGAGACATGGAAGAGGGAGGAGGAGAGAGGAGGAAAAGAGAGGAGGAAGATAGAGGAGGATGAGAGAGGAGTAAGAGAGAGAAGGAAGAGAGAGGAGGAAGAGAGAGGAGGAAGAGAGAGGAGAAAGAGAGAGGAGAAAGAGAGAGGAGAAAGAGAGAGGAAGAGAAGAGAGGAGGAAGAGGGAGGAGGAAGAGAAAGGAGGAAGAGAAAGGAGGAAGAGAGAGGAGGAAGAGAGAGGAGTAGGAGAGTGGAGGAAGAGACAGGAGGAAGAGAGAGGATAGAGACAGGAGAAAGAGAGAGGTGGAAGAGGGAGGAGGAAGAGAGAGGAAGAGAAAAGATGAGGAAAAAGTAGGAGGAAGAGGGAGGAGGAAGAGAAAGGAAGAAGAGAAAGGAGGAGAAGAGAGGAGAATAATAGAGGAGGAAGAGAGAAGAGGAAGAGAAAGGAAAATGAGAGAGAAGGAAGTGAGAGGAAAAGGGGAGAGGAGGAAGAGAGAGAAGGAAAAGAGAGGAGGAGAGAGAGGAGGAAGAGAGAGGAGGAAGAGAGAGGAGGAAGAGAGAGGTGTAAAACAGAGGAAGAGGAGAGAGGAGGAAGACAGATGAGGAAGAGAGTGGAGGAAGAGAGAGGAGGAACAGAGAGGAAGAGGAGAGAGGAGGAAAAGAGAAGAGGAGCAGGAGGAAGAGAGAGGAGGAAGAGAGAGAAGGAAGAGAGAGGAGGAAGAGAGAGGAGGGAGAGGAGGAAGAGAGAGGAGGAAGAGATAGGAGGAATCGAGAGGAGGAAGATTGAGGAGGATGAGAGAGGAAGAGGAGAGAATAGGAAAAGAGAAGAGGAAGAGGGAGGAGGAAGAGAGAAGAGGAAGAGTGAGGAGGAAGAGAGGAGGAAGAGAGAGGAGGAAGAGAGAGTAGGAAGCGAGAGGAGGAAGAGAGAGGAGATGAGAGAGAAGGAAGAGAGTGGAAAAGGGAGAGGAGGAAGAGAGAGGAGTAAAAGAGAGGGGGAAGAGAGAGGAGGAAGAGAGATGAGGAAGAGAGAGGAGGAAGAGAGAGGAGGAAGAGAGAGGAGGAAGAGAGAGCTGGAAGACTGAGGAAGAGGAGAGAGAAAGAAGAGAGAGGAGGAAGAGAGTGGAGGAAGAGAGAGGAGGAAGAGAGAGTAGGAAGAGAGAGGAAGAAGAGAGAGGAGGAAGAGAGGAAAAGGAGAGAGGAGGAAAAGTGAGGAGGAAGAGAATGGAGGAAAAGAGAGGAAGAGGAGAGAGGAGGAAAAGAGAAGAGGAAGACAGAGGTGGAAGAGAGAGGAGGAAGAGTGAGGAGGGGTAGAGAGGAGGAAGAGAGAGGAGGAAGAGAGAGGAGAAGAGAGAGTTGGAAGAGAAAGGAGGAAGAGGGAGGAGAAAGAGAGAGGAAGAGAAGAGAGGAGGAAGAGAGAGGAGGAAGAGAGAGGAGAAAGAGAGAGGAGGAGAGAGAGGAGAAAGAGAGAGGAGGAAGAGAGAGGAGGTAGAGAGAGGAAGTGTAGAGAGGAGGAAAAGAGAAGAGGAAGAGAGAGGAGGAAGAGAGAGGAGGAAGAGAGAGGAGGAAGAGAGAGGAGGAAGAGGGAGCAGGAAGAGAGATGAAGAGGAGAGAGAAGGAAGACAAAGGAGGAAGAGAGTGGAGGAAGAGAGAGCAGGAAGAGAGAGGAGGAAGAGAGGAAAAGGAGAGAGGAGGAAATGTGAGGAGGAAGAGAGAGGAGGAAGAGAGAGGTGGAAGGGAGAGGAAGAGGAGAGAGGAGGAATAGAGAAGAGGAAGAGAGAGGAGGAAGAGAGAGGAGGAAGAGAGAGGAGGGGTAGAGAGGACGAAGCGAGAGGTGGAAGAGAGAGGAGGAAGAGAGAGGAGGGGGAGAGATGAGGGGGAGAGAGGAGGATGAGAGAGGAGGAAGAGAGAGAAGGAAGACAGAGGAGGAAGAGAGAGGAGGAAGAGAGAGGAGCGGGAGAGAGGAGGGGGAGAGCGGAGGAAGAGATTGGAAGAAGAGAGAGGAGGAAGAGAGAGGAGGAAGAGAGAGGAGGAAGTGAAAAGAAAATGAGAGAAGAGGAAGAGAGTGGAAAATAAGATGGGGGGAAAGAGGAGGAGGAAAAGAGAGGAGAAAGAGAGAGGAGGAAGAGAGTGGAGGAGGATAAATGAGGAAGAGAAAGGATGAAGAAAGAGGAAAAGGAGAGAGGAGGAAGAGAGAGGAAAAGGGGAGAGGAGGAAGAGGAGGAGGAAAAGAGAGGAGGAAGAGAGTGGAGGAAGAGAGAGGAGGAAGAGAGAGGAAAAGGAGAGAGGAGGAAGAGAGAGTAGGACTAGAGAGGAGAACGAGAGAGGAGGAAGAGAGAGGAGGAAGAGAGAGGAGGAAGACATAGGAAAATGAGATAGGAGGAAAAGAGAGGAGGAAAAGAGAGGAGGAAGAGAGAGGATGAAGAGAGAGGAGGAAGAGAGAGGAGGAAGAGAGAGGTGGAAAACAGAGGAAGAGGAGAGAGGAGGAAGACAGAGGAGGAACAGAGAGGAGGAAGAGAGAGGAAAAAGAGAGTGGAGGAAGAGAGAGAAGGAAGACAGTGGAGGAAGAGAGAGGAGGAAGAGAGAGGAGAAAGAGAGAGGAGAAAGAGAGAGGAAGAGAAGAGAGGAGGAAGAGGGAGGAGGAAGAGAAAGGAAGAAGTGAAAGGAGGAGGAGAGAGGAGAATAATAGAGAAGGAAGAGAGAGGAGGAAGAGAAAGGAAAATGAGAGAGAAGGAAGTGAGAGGAAAAGGGGAGAGGAGGAAGAGAGAGAAGGAAAAGAGAGGAGGAGAGAGAGGAGGAAGAGAGAGGAGGAAGAGAGAGGAGGAAGAGAGAGGTGGAAAACAGAGGAAGAGGAGAGATGAGGAAGACAGATGAGGAAGAGAGTGAAGGAAGAGAGAGGAGGAAGAGAGAGGAGGAAGAGAGAGGAGGGAGAGGAGGAAGAGAAAGGAAGAGGAGAGAGGAGGAAAAGAGAAGAGGAAGAGAGAGGAGGAAGAGAGAGGAGGAAGAGAGAGAAGGAAGAGAGAGAAGGAAGAGAGAGGAAGAAGAGAAAATAGGAAAAGAGAAGAGGAAGAGAGAGGAGGAAGAGAGAAGAGGAAGAGAGAGGAGGAAGAGAGAGGAGGAAGAGAGAGGAGGAAGCGAGAGGAGGAAGCGAGAGGAGGAAGCGAGAGGAGGAAGAGAGAGGAGGGAGAGGAGGAAGAGAGAGGAAGAGGAGAGAGGAGGAAGAGAGAAGAGGAAGAGAGAGGAGGAAGAGAGAGGAGGAAGAGAGAGGTGGTGGAGAAAGGAGGAAGACGGAGGAGAAAGAGCGAGGAAGAGAAGAGAGGAGGATGAGAGAGGAGGAAAAGAGAGGAGAAAGAGAGAGGAAGAAGAGAGAGGAGGTAGAGAGAGGAAGAGGAGAGAGGAGGAAAAGAGAAGAGGAAGAGAGAGCAGGAAGTTAGAGGAGGAAAAGAGAAGAGGAAGAGAGAGGAGGAAGAGAGAGGAGGATGAGAGAGGAGGGGTAGATAGGAGGAAGCGAGTTTAGGAAGAGAGAGGAGGAAGAGAGAGGAGGAAGAGAGAGGAGGAAGAGAGAGGAAGAGGAGAGAGGAGGAAAAGAGAAGAGTAAGAGAGAGGAGGAAGAGAGACGAGGAAGAGAGAGGAGTGGTAGAGAGAAGGAAGAGAGAGGAGGAAGAGAGAGGAGGAAGAGAGGTGGAAGAGAAAGGAGGAAGAGGGGGGAGAAAGAGAGAGGAAGAGAAGAGAGGAGGAAGCGAGAGGAGGAAGAGAGAGGAGGAAGGGAGAGGAAGAGGAGAGAGGAGGAAAAGAGAAGAGGAAGAGAGAGGAGGAAGAGAGAGGAGGAAAAGAGAGGAGGAAGAGAGAGGAGGAAGAGAGATGAGGAAGAGAAAGGAGAAAGAGAGAGGTGGAAGACCGAGGAGGAACAGAGTGGAGGAAGAGAGAGGAAAAAGAGAGAGGAGGAATAGAGAGGAGGAAGAGAGAGGAGGAAGAGAGAGGAGGAAGAGAGGTGGAAGAGAAAGGAGGAAGAGGGGGGAGAAAGAGAGAGGAAGAGAAGAGAGGAGGAAGCGGGAGGAGGAAGAGAGAGGAGTAAGAGAGAGGAAGAGGAGAGAGGAGGAAAAGAGAAGAGGAAGAGAGAGGAGGAAGAGAGAGGAGGAAAAGAGAGGAGGAAGAGAGAGGAGGAAGAGAGATGAGGAAGAGAAAGGAGAAAGAGAGAGGTGGAAGACCGAGGAGGAAGAGAGTGGAGGAAGAGAGAGGAAAAAGAGAGAGGAGGAAGAGAGAGGAGGAAGAGAGAGGAGGAAGAGAGATGAGGAAGAGAGAGGAGGAAGAGAGGAAGAGGAGAGAGGAGGAAAAGTGAGGAGGAAGAGAGAGGAGGAAGAGAGAGGAGGAAGACAGAGGAGGAAGAGAGGAAAAGGAGAGAGGAGGAAAAGTTGGGAGGAAGAGAGAGGAGGAAAAGAGAAAGGGAAGAGAGAGGAGGAAGAGAGATGGGGAAGAGAGAGGAGGGGTAAAGAGGAGGAAGCGAGAGGAGGAAGAGAGAGGAGGAAGAGAGATGTGGAAGAGAGTGGAGGAAGAGAGAGGTGGAAGAGAAAGGGGATAGAGGGAGGAGAAGGAGAATGGAAGAGAAGAGAGGAGGATGAGAGAGGAGGAAGAGAGAGGAGAAAGAGAGAGGAGGAAGTGAGAGGAGGAAGAGAGAGGAGGAAGAGAGAGGAGGAAGAGAGAGGAGAAAGAGAGAGGAGGAAGAGAGAGGAGGAAGAGGGAGGAGGAAGAGAAAGGAGGAAGAGAAAGGAGGAAGAGAGAGGAGGAAGAGAGGAGTAGGAGAGAGGAGGAAGAGACAGGAGGAAGAGAGAGGATAGAGACAGGAGAAAGAGAGAGGTGGAAGAGGCAGGAGGAAGAGAGAGGAAGAGAAAAGATTAGGAAAAAGTAGGAGGAAGAGGGAGGAGGAAGAGAAAGGAAGAAGAGAAAGGAGGAGAAGAGAGGAGAATAATAGAGGAGGAAGAGAGAAGAGGAAGAGAAAGGAAAATGAGAGAGAAGGAAGTGAGAGGAAAAGGGGAGAGGAGGAAGAGAGAGAAGGAAAAGAGAGGAGGAGAGAGAGGAGGAAGAGAGAGGAGGAAGAGAGAGGAGGAAGAGAGAGGTGTAAAACAGAGGAAGAGGAGAGAGGAGGAAGACAGATGAGGAAGAGAGTGGAGGAAGAGAGAGGAGGAACAGAGAGGAAGAGGAGAGAGGAGGAAAAGAGAAGAGGAGCAGGAGGAAGAGAGAGGAGGAAGAGAGAGAAGGAAGAGAGAGGAGGAAGAGAGAGGAGGGAGAGGAGGAAGAGAGAGGAGGAAGAGATAGGAGGAATCGAGAGGAGGAAGATTGAGGAGGATGAGAGAGGAAGAGGAGAGAATAGGAAAAGAGAAGAGGAAGAGAGAGGAGAAAGAGAGAAGAGGAAGAGTGAGGAGGAAGAGAGGAGGAAGAGAGAGGAGGAAGAGAGAGTAGGAAGCGAGAGGAGGAAGAGAGAGGAGGATGAGAGAGAAGGAAGAGTGTGGAAAAGGGGAGAGGAGGAAGAGAGAGGAGTAAAAGAGAGGGGGAAGAGAGAGGAGGAAGAGAGATGAGGAAGAGAGAGGAGGAAGAGAGAGGAGGAAGAGAGAGGAGGAAGAGAGAGGTGGAAGACAGAGGAAGAGGAGAGAGAAGGAAGAGAGTGGAAAAGGGGAGAGGAGGAAGAGAGAGGAAGAAAAGAGAGGAGGAAGAGAGAGGAGGAAGAGAGATGAGGAAGAGAGAGGAGGAAGAGAGAGGAGGAAGAGAGAGGAGGAAGAGAGAGCTGGAATACTGTGGAAGAGGAGAGAGAAAGAAGAGAGAGGAGGAAGAGAGTGGAGGAAGAGAGAGGAAAAGGGGAGAGGAGGAAGAGAGAGAAGGAAAAGAGAGGAGGAGAGAGAGGAGGAAGAGAGAGGAGGAAGAGAGAGGAGGAATAGAGAGGTGTAAAACAGAGGAAGAGGAGAGAGGAGGAAGACAGATGAGGAAGAGAGTGGAGGAAGAGAGAGGAGGAACAGAGAGGAAGAGGAGAGAGGAGGAAAAGAGAAGAGGAGCAGGAGGAAGAGAGAGGAGGAAGAGAGAGAAGGAAGAGAGAGGAGGAAGAGAGAGGAGGGAGAGGAGGAAGAGAGAGGAGGAAGAGATAGGAGGAATCGAGAGGAGGAAGATTGAGGAGGATGAGAGAGGAAGAGGAGAGAATAGGAAAAGAGAAGAGGAAGAGAGAGGAGGAAGAGAGAAGAGGAAGAGTGAGGAGGAAGAGAGGAGGAAGAGAGAGGAGGAAGAGAGAGTAGGAAGCGAGAGGAGGAAGAGAGAGGAGGTTGAGAGTGAAGGAAGAGAGTGGAAAAGGGGAGTGGAGGAAGAGAGAGGAGTAAAAGAGAGGGGGAAGAGAGAGGAGGAAGAGAGATGAGGAAGAGAGAGGAGGAAGAGAGAGGAGGAAGAGAGAGGAGGAAGAGAGAGCTGGAAGACTGAGGAAGAGGAGAGAGAAAGAAGAGAGAGGAGGAAGAGAGTGGAGGAAGAGAGAGGAAAAAGGGAGACGAGGAAGAGAGAGGAGGAAGAGAGAGGAGGAAGAGAGAGGAGGAAGAGAGAGGAGGAAGAGAGGAAAAGGAGAGAGGAGGAAAAGTGAGGAGGAAGAGAGAGGAGGAAAAGAGAAGGGGAAGAGAGAGGAGGAAGAGAGAGGGGGAAGAGAGAGGAGGAAGACAGGAGGAAGAGAGAGGAGGAAGAGAGAGGGGAAAGAGAGAGGAGGAAGAGAAAGGAGGAAGAGAGAGGAAGAGGAGAGAGGAGGAAAAGAGAAGACGAAGAGAGTGGAGGAAATGAGAGGAGGAAGAGAGAGGAGGAAGAGAGAGGAGGAAGAGAGGAAAAGTAGAGAGGAGGAAATGTGAGGAGGAAGAGAGAGGAGGAAGAGAGAGGAGGAAGAGAGAGCAGGAAGAGAGAGGAGAAAGAGAGAGGAGGAAGAGAAAGGAGGAAGAGAGAGGAAGAGGAGAGAGGAGGAAAAGAGAAGATGAAGAGAGAGGAGGAAGAGAGTGGAGGAAGAGAGAGGAGGAAGAGAGGAAAAGGAGAGAGGAGGAAATGTGAGGAGGAAGAGAGAGGAGGAAGAGAGAGGAGGAAGAGAGAGGAGGAAGAGAGAGGAGGAAGAGAGAGGAGAAAGAGAGAGGTGGAAGACAGAAGAGGAAGAGAGTGGAGGAAGAGAGAGGAAAAAGAGAGAGCAGGAAGAGAGAGGAGGAAGAGAGAGGAGGAAGAGAGAGGAGGAAGAGAGAGGAGGAAGAGAGAGGTGGAAGACAGAGGAAGATGACAGATAAGGAAGACAGAGGAGGTAGAGAGTGGAGGAAGAGAGAGGAAAAAGAGAGAGGAGCAAGAGAGAGAAGGAAGAGAGAGGAGGAAGAGAGAGGAGGAAGAGAGAGGAGGAAGAGAGAGGAGGAAGAGAGAGGAGGAAGAGAGAGGAAGAGGAGAGAGGAGGAAGACAGAGGAGGAAGAGAGAAGTGGAAGACAGAGGAAGAGGAGAGAGAAGGAAGAGAGTTAAAAAGGGGAGAGGAGGAAGAGAGAGGAGGAAAAGAGAGGAGGAAGAGAGAGGAGGAAGAGAGATGTGGAAGAGAAAGGAGGAAGAGAGAGGAAGAGGAGAGAGGAGGAAAAGAGAAGAGGAAGAGAGAGAAGGAAGAGAGAGGAGGAAGAGAGAGGAGGAAGAGAGGAAAAGGAGAGAGGAGGAAATGTGAGGATGAAGAGAGAGGAGGAAGAGAGAGGAGGAAGAGAGAGGAGAAAGAGAGAGGAGTAGGAGAGAGGAGGAAGAGACAGAAGGAAGAGAGAGGATAGAGACAGGAGAAAGAGGGAGGTGGAAGAGGGAGGAGGAAGTAAGAGGAAGAGAAAAGATGAGGTAAAAGGAGGAGGAAGAAGGAGGAGGAAGAGAAAGGAAGAAGAGAAAGGAGGAGGAGAGAGGAGAATAATAGAGGAAGAAGAGAGAGGAGGAAGAGAAAGGAAAATGAGAGAGAAGGAAGTGAGAGGAAAAGGGGAGAGGAGGAAGAGAGAGAAGGAAAAGAGAGGAGGAGAGAGAGGAGGAAGAGAGAGGAGGAAGAGAGAGGAGGAAGAGAGAGGTGGAAAACAGAGGAAGAGGAGAGAGGAGGAAGACAGATGAGGAAGAGAGTGGAGGAAGAGAGAGGAGGAAGAGAGAGGAAGAGGAGAGAGGAGGAAAATAGAAGAGGAAGAGAGAGGAGGAAGAGAGAGGAGGAAGAGAGTGGAGGAAGAGAGAGGAGAAAGAGAGAGGAGGAAGAGAGAGGAGGAAGAGAGAGGAGAAAGAGAGAGGAGGAAGAGAGAGGAGGAAGAGAGAGGAGGAAGAGAGAGGAGGAAGAGAGAGGAGGAAGAGAGAGGAGAAAGAGAGAGGAGAAAGAGAGAGGAGAAAGAGAGAGGAAGAGAAGAGAGGAGGAAGAGGCAGGAGGAAGAGGCTGGAGGAAGAGAAAGGAGGAAGAGAGAGGAGGAAGAGAGAGGAGTAGGAGAGAAGAGGAAGAGACAGGAGGAAGAGAGAGGATAGAGACAGGAGAAAGAGGGAGGTGGAAGAGGGAGGAGGAAGAGAGAGGAAGAGAAAAGATGAGGAAAAAGTAGGAGGAAGAGGGAGGAGGAAGAGAAAGGAAGAAGAGAAAGGAGGAGAAGAGAGGAGAATAATAGAGGAGGAAGAGAGAGGAGGAAGAGAAAGTAAAATGAGAGAGAAGGAAGTGAGAGGAAAAGGGGAGAGGAGGAAGAGAGAGAAGGAAAAGAGAGGAGGAGAGAGAGGAGGAAGAGAGAGGAGGAAGAGAGAGGAGGAAGAGAGAGGTGTAAAACAGAGGAAGAGGAGAGAGGAGGAAGACAGATGAGGAAGAGAGTGGAGGAAGAGAGAGGAGGAACAGAGAGGAAGAGGAGAGAGGAGGAAAAGAGAAGAGGGAGAGGAGGAAGAGAGAGGAGGAAGAGAGAGAAGGAAGAGAGAGGAGGAAGAGAGAGGAGGGAGAGAAGGAAGAGAGAGGAGGAACAGAGAGGAAGAGGAGAGAGGAGGAAGATAGAGGAGGATGAGAGAGGAAGAGCTGAGAATAGGAAAAGAGAAGAGGAAGAGAGAGGAGGAAGAGAGAAGACGAAGAGTGAGGAGGAAGAGAGGAGGAAGAGAGAGGAGGAAGAGAGAGTAGGAAGCGAGAGGAGGAAGAGAGAGGAGGATGAGAGAGGAAGAGGAGAGAAAAGGAAAAGAGGAGAGGAAGAGAGAGGAGGAAGAGAGAGGAGGAAGAGAGAGGAGGAAGAGAGAGGTGGAAGACAGAGGAAGAGGAGAGAGAAGGAAGAGAGTGGAAAAGGGGAGAGGAGGAAGAGAGAGGAGGAAAAGAGAGGAGGAAGAGAGAGGAGGAAGAGAGATGAGGAAGAGAGAGGAGGAAGAGAGAGGAGGAAGAGAGAGGAGGAATAGAGAGGTGTAAAACAGAGGAAGAGGAGAGAGGAGGAAGACAGATGAGGAAGAGAGTGGAGGAAGAGAGAGGAGGAACAGAGAGGAAGAGGAGAGAGGAGGAAAAGAGAAGAGGAGCAGGAGGAAGAGAGAGGAGGAAGAGAGAGAAGGAAGAGAGAGGAGGAAGAGAGAGGAGGGAGAGGAGGAAGAGAGAGGAGGAAGAGATAGGAGGAATCGAGAGGAGGAAGATTGAGGAGGATGAGAGAGGAAGAGGAGAGAATAGGAAAAGAGAAGAGGAAGAGAGAGGAGGAAGAGAGAAGAGGAAGAGTGAGGAGGAAGAGAGGAGGAAGAGAGAGGAGGAAGAGAGAGTAGGAAGCGAGAGGAGGAAGAGAGAGGAGGTTGAGAGTGAAGGAAGAGAGTGGAAAAGGGGAGTGGAGGAAGAGAGAGGAGTAAAAGAGAGGGGGAAGAGAGAGGAGGAAGAGAGATGAGGAAGAGAGAGGAGGAAGAGAGAGGAGGAAGAGAGAGGAGGAAGAGAGAGCTGGAAGACTGAGGAAGAGGAGAGAGAAAGAAGAGAGAGGAGGAAGAGAGTGGAGGAAGAGAGAGGAAAAAGGGAGACGAGGAAGAGAGAGGAGGAAGAGAGAGGAGGAAGAGAGAGGAGGAAGAGAGAGGAGGAAGAGAGGAAAAGGAGAGAGGAGGAAAAGTGAGGAGGAAGAGAGAGGAGGAAAAGAGAAGGGGAAGAGAGAGGAGGAAGAGAGAGGGGGAAGAGAGAGGAGGAAGACAGGAGGAAGAGAGAGGAGGAAGAGAGAGGGGAAAGAGAGAGGAGGAAGAGAAAGGAGGAAGAGAGAGGAAGAGGAGAGAGGAGGAAAAGAGAAGACGAAGAGAGTGGAGGAAATGAGAGGAGGAAGAGAGAGGAGGAAGAGAGAGGAGGAAGAGAGGAAAAGTAGAGAGGAGGAAATGTGAGGAGGAAGAGAGAGGAGGAAGAGAGAGGAGGAAGAGAGAGCAGGAAGAGAGAGGAGAAAGAGAGAGGAGGAAGAGAAAGGAGGAAGAGAGAGGAAGAGGAGAGAGGAGGAAAAGAGAAGATGAAGAGAGAGGAGGAAGAGAGTGGAGGAAGAGAGAGGAGGAAGAGAGGAAAAGGAGAGAGGAGGAAATGTGAGGAGGAAGAGAGAGGAGGAAGAGAGAGGAGGAAGAGAGAGGAGGAAGAGAGAGGAGGAAGAGAGAGGAGAAAGAGAGAGGTGGAAGACAGAAGAGGAAGAGAGTGGAGGAAGAGAGAGGAAAAAGAGAGAGCAGGAAGAGAGAGGAGGAAGAGAGAGGAGGAAGAGAGAGGAGGAAGAGAGAGGAGGAAGAGAGAGGTGGAAGACAGAGGAAGATGAGAGATAAGGAAGACAGAGGAGGTAGAGAGTGGAGGAAGAGAGAGGAAAAAGAGAGAGGAGCAAGAGAGAGAAGGAAGAGAGAGGAGGAAGAGAGAGGAGGAAGAGAGAGGAGGAAGAGAGAGGAGGAAGAGAGAGGAGGAAGAGAGAGGAAGAGGAGAGAGGAGGAAGACAGAGGAGGAAGAGAGAAGTGGAAGACAGAGGAAGAGGAGAGAGAAGGAAGAGAGTTAAAAAGGGGAGAGGAGGAAGAGAGAGGAGGAAAAGAGAGGAGGAAGAGAGAGGAGGAAGAGAGATGTGGAAGAGAAAGGAGGAAGAGAGAGGAAGAGGAGAGAGGAGGAAAAGAGAAGAGGAAGAGAGAGAAGGAAGAGAGAGGAGGAAGAGAGAGGAGGAAGAGAGGAAAAGGAGAGAGGAGGAAATGTGAGGATGAAGAGAGAGGAGGAAGAGAGAGGAGGAAGAGAGAGGAGAAAGAGAGAGGAGTAGGAGAGAGGAGGAAGAGACAGAAGGAAGAGAGAGGATAGAGACAGGAGAAAGAGGGAGGTGGAAGAGGGAGGAGGAAGTAAGAGGAAGAGAAAAGATGAGGTAAAAGGAGGAGGAAGAAGGAGGAGGAAGAGAAAGGAAGAAGAGAAAGGAGGAGGAGAGAGGAGAATAATAGAGGAAGAAGAGAGAGGAGGAAGAGAAAGGAAAATGAGAGAGAAGGAAGTGAGAGGAAAAGGGGAGAGGAGGAAGAGAGAGAAGGAAAAGAGAGGAGGAGAGAGAGGAGGAAGAGAGAGGAGGAAGAGAGAGGAGGAAGAGAGAGGTGGAAAACAGAGGAAGAGGAGAGAGGAGGAAGACAGATGAGGAAGAGAGTGGAGGAAGAGAGAGGAGGAAGAGAGAGGAAGAGGAGAGAGGAGGAAAATAGAAGAGGAAGAGAGAGGAGGAAGAGAGAGGAGGAAGAGAGTGGAGGAAGAGAGAGGAGAAAGAGAGAGGAGGAAGAGAGAGGAGGAAGAGAGAGGAGAAAGAGAGAGGAGGAAGAGAGAGGAGGAAGAGAGAGGAGGAAGAGAGAGGAGGAAGAGAGAGGAGGAAGAGAGAGGAGAAAGAGAGAGGAGAAAGAGAGAGGAGAAAGAGAGAGGAAGAGAAGAGAGGAGGAAGAGGCAGGAGGAAGAGGCTGGAGGAAGAGAAAGGAGGAAGAGAGAGGAGGAAGAGAGAGGAGTAGGAGAGAAGAGGAAGAGACAGGAGGAAGAGAGAGGATAGAGACAGGAGAAAGAGGGAGGTGGAAGAGGGAGGAGGAAGAGAGAGGAAGAGAAAAGATGAGGAAAAAGTAGGAGGAAGAGGGAGGAGGAAGAGAAAGGAAGAAGAGAAAGGAGGAGAAGAGAGGAGAATAATAGAGGAGGAAGAGAGAGGAGGAAGAGAAAGTAAAATGAGAGAGAAGGAAGTGAGAGGAAAAGGGGAGAGGAGGAAGAGAGAGAAGGAAAAGAGAGGAGGAGAGAGAGGAGGAAGAGAGAGGAGGAAGAGAGAGGAGGAAGAGAGAGGTGTAAAACAGAGGAAGAGGAGAGAGGAGGAAGACAGATGAGGAAGAGAGTGGAGGAAGAGAGAGGAGGAACAGAGAGGAAGAGGAGAGAGGAGGAAAAGAGAAGAGGGAGAGGAGGAAGAGAGAGGAGGAAGAGAGAGAAGGAAGAGAGAGGAGGAAGAGAGAGGAGGGAGAGGAGGAAGAGAGAGGAGGAACAGAGAGGAAGAGGAGAGAGGAGGAAGATAGAGGAGGATGAGAGAGGAAGAGCTGAGAATAGGAAAAGAGAAGAGGAAGAGAGAGGAGGAAGAGAGAAGACGAAGAGTGAGGAGGAAGAGAGGAGGAAGAGAGAGGAGGAAGAGAGAGTAGGAAGCGAGAGGAGGAAGAGAGAGGAGGATGAGAGAGGAAGAGGAGAGAATAGGAAAAGAGGAGAGGAAGAGAGAGGAGGAAGAGAGAGGAGGAAGAGAGAGGAGGAAGAGAGAGGTGGAAGACAGAGGAAGAGGAGAGAGAAGGAAGAGAGTGGAAAAGGGGAGAGGAGGAAGAGAGAGGAGGAAAAGAGAGGAGGAAGAGAGAGGAGGAAGAGAGATGAGGAAGAGAGAGGAGGAAGAGAGAGGAGGAAGAGAGAGGAGGAAGAGAGAGCTGGAATACTGTGGAAGAGGAGAGAGAAAGAAGAGAGAGGAGGAAGAGAGTGGAGGAAGAGAGAGGAAAAAGGGAGAGGAGGAAGAGAGAGGAGGAAGAGAGAGGAGGAAGAGAGAGGAGGAAGAGAGGAAAAGGAGAGAGGAGGAAAAGTGAGGAGGAAGAGAGAGGAGGAAAAGAGAAGGGGAAGAGAGAGGAGGAAGAGAGAGGGGGAAGAGAGAGGAGGGGTAGAGAGGAGGAAGCGAGAGGAGGAAGAGAGAGGAGGAAGAGAGGAGGAAGAGAGAGGAGGAAGAGAGAGGGGAAAGAGAGAGGAGGAAGAGAAAGGAGGAAGAGAGAGGAAGAGGAGAGAGGAGGAAAAGAGAAGACGAAGAGAGTGGAGGAAATGAGAGGAGGAAGAGAGAGGAGGAAGAGAGAGGAGGAAGAGAGGAAAAGGAGAGAGGAGGAAATGTGAGGAGGAAGAGAGAGGAGGAAGAGAGATGAGGAAGAGAGAGGAGGAAGAGGGAGGAGGAAGAGAGAGGAGGAAGAGAGAGCTGGAAGACTGAGGAAGAGGAGAGAGAAAGAAGAGAGAGGAGGAAGAGAGTGGAGGAAGAGAGAGGAAAAAGGGAGAGGAGGAAGAGAGAGGAGGAAGAGAGAGGAGGAAGAGAGAGGAGGAAGAGAGACGAGGAAGAGTAGAAAAGGAGAGAGGAGGAAAAGTGAGGAGGAAGAGAGAGGAGGAAAAGAGAAGGGGAAGAGAGAGGAGGAAAAGAGAAGGGGAAGAGAGAGGAGGAAGAGAGAGGGGGAAGACAGAGGAGGGGTAGAGAGGAGGAAGCGAGAGGAGGAAGAGAGAGGAGGAAGACAGGAGGAAGAGAGAGGAGGAAGGGAGAGGGGAAAGAGAGAGGAGGAAGAGAAAGGAGGTAGAGAGAGGAAGAGGAGAGAGGAGGAAAAGAGAAGACGAAGAGAGTGGAGGAAATGAGAGGAGGAAGAGAGAGGAGGAAGAGAGAGGAGGAAGAGAGGAAAAGTAGAGAGGAGGAAATGTGAGGAGGAAGAGAGAGGAGGAAATGTGAGGAGGAAGAGAGAGGAGGAAGAGAGAGGAGGAAGAGAGAGCAGGAAGAGAGAGGAGAAAGAGAGAGGAGGAAGAGAAAGGAGGAAGAGAGAGGAAGAGGAGAGAGGAGGAAAAGAGAAGATGAAGAGAGAGGAGGAAGAGAGAGGAGGAAGAGAGTGGAGGAAGAGAGAGGAGGAAGAGAGAGGAGGAAGAGAGAGGAGAAAGTGAGAGGTGGAAGACAGAAGAGGAAAAGAGTGGAGGAAGAGAGAGGAAAAAGAGAGAGCAGGAAGAGAGAGGAGGAAGAGAGAGGAGGAAGAGAGAGGAGGAAGAGAGAGGAGGAAGAGAGGAAAAGGAGAGAGGAGGAAAAGTGAGGAGGAAGAGAGAGGAGGAAAAGAGAAGAGGAAGAGAGAGGTGGAAGAGAGATGAGGAAGAGAGAGGAGGAAGAGAGAGGAGGAAGAGAGAGGTGGAAGACAGAGGAAGATGAGAGATAAGGAAGACAGAGGAGGTAGAGAGTGGAGGAAGAGAGAGGAAAAAGAGAGAGGAGCAAGAGAGAGAAGGAAGAGAGAGGAGGAAGAGAGAGGAGGAAGAGAGAGGAGGAAGAGAGGAGGAAGAGAGAGGAGGAAGAGAGAGGAAGAGGAGAGAGGAGGAAGACAGAGGAGGAAGAGAGAGGTGGAAGACAGAGGAAGAGGAGAGAGAAGGAATAGAGTTAAAAAGGGGAGAGGAGGAAGAGAGAGGAGGAAAAGAGAGGAGGAAGAGAGAGGAGGAAGAGAGAGGAGGCAGAGAGAGGAGGAAGAGAGATGTGGAAGAGAGAGGAGGAAGAGAGATGTGGAAGAGAAAGGAGGAAGAGAGAGGAAGAGGAGAGAGGAGGAAAAGAGAAGAGGAAGAGAGAGAAGGAAGACAGAGGAGAAAGAGAGAGGATGAAGAGAGAGGAGGAAGAGAGGAAAAGGAGAGAGGAGGAAATGTGAGGATGAAGAGAGAGGAGGAAGAGAGAGGAGGAAGAGAGAGGAGGAAGAGAGAGGAGGAAGAGAGAGGAGTAGGAGAGAGGAGGAAGAGACAGGAGGAAGAGAGAGGATAGAGACAGGAGAAAGAGGGAGGTGGAAGAGGGAGGAGGAAGAGAGAGGAAGAGAAAAGATGAGGAAAAAGTAGGAGGAAGAGGGAGGAGGAAGAGAAAGGAAGAAGAGAAAGGAGGAGAAGAGAGGAGAATAATTGAGGAGGAAGAGAGAGGAGGAAGAGAAAGTAAAATGAGAGAGAAGGAAGTGAGAGGAAAAGGGGAGAGGAGGAAGAGAGAGAAGGAAAAGAGAGGAGGAGAGAGAGGAGGAAGAGAGAGGAGGAAGAGAGAGGAGGAAGAGAGAGGTGTAAAACAGAGGAAGAGGAGAGAGGAGGAAGACAGATGAGGAAGAGAGTGGAGGAAGAGAGAGGAGGAACAGAGAGGAAGAGGAGAGAGGAGGAAAAGAGAAGAGGGAGAGGAGGAAGAGAGAGGAGGAAGAGAGAGAAGGAAGAGAGAGGAGGAAGAGAGAGGAGGGAGAGGAGGAAGAGAGAGGAGGAAGAGAGAGGAGGAATCGAGAGGAGGAAGATAGAGGAGGATGAGAGAGGAAGAGCTGAGAATAGGAAAAGAGAAGAGGAAGAGAGAGGAGGAAGAGAGAAGACGAAGAGTGAGGAGGAAGAGAGGAGGAAGAGAGAGGAGGAAGAGAGAGTAGGAAGCGAGAGGAGGAAGAGAGAGGAGGATGAGAGAGGAAGAGGAGAGAATAGGAAAAGAGGAGAGGAAGAGAGAGGAGGAAGAGAGAGGAGGAAGAGAGAGGAGGAAGAGAGAGGTGGAAGACAGAGGAAGAGGAGAGAGAAGGAAGAGAGTGGAAAAGGGGAGAGGAGGAAGAGAGAGGAGGAAAAGAGAGGAGGAAGAGAGAGGAGGAAGAGAGATGAGGAAGAGAGAGGAGGAAGAGAGAGGAGGAAGAGAGAGGAGGAAGAGAGAGCTGGAATACTGTGGAAGAGGAGAGAGAAAGAAGAGAGAGGAGGAAGAGAGTGGAGGAAGAGAGAGGAAAAAGGGAGAGGAGGAAGAGAGAGGAGGAAGAGAGAGGAGGAAGAGAGAGGAGGAAGAGAGGAAAAGGAGAGAGGAGGAAAAGTGAGGAGGAAGAGAGAGGAGGAAAAGAGAAGGGGAAGAGAGAGGAGGAAGAGAGAGGGGGAAGAGAGAGGAGGGGTAGAGAGGAGGAAGCGAGAGGAGGAAGAGAGAGGAGGAAGAGAGGAGGAAGAGAGAGGAGGAAGAGAGAGGGGAAAGAGAGAGGAGGAAGAGAAAGGAGGAAGAGAGAGGAAGAGGAGAGAGGAGGAAAAGAGAAGACGAAGAGAGTGGAGGAAATGAGAGGAGGAAGAGAGAGGAGGAAGAGAGAGGAGGAAGAGAGGAAAAGGAGAGAGGAGGAAATGTGAGGAGGAAGAGAGAGGAGGAAGAGAGAGGAGGAAGAGAGAGGAGAAAGTGATGAGGTGGAAGACAGAAGAGGAAAAGAGTGGAGAAAGAGAGAGGAAAAAGAGAGAGCAGGAAGAGAGAGGAGGAAGAGAGAGGAGGAAGAGAGAGGAGGAAGAGAGAGGAGGAAGAGAGGAAAAGGAGAGAGGAGGAAAAGTGAGGAGGAAGACAGAGGAGGAAAAGAGAAGAGGAAGAGAGAGGTGGAAGAGAGATGAGGAAGAGAGAGGAGGAAGAGAGAGGAGGAAGAGAGAGGTGGAAGACAGAGGAAGATGAGAGATAAGGAAGACAGAGGAGGTAGAGAGTGGAGGAAGAGAGAGGAAAAAGAGAGAGGAGCAAGAGAGAGAAGGAAGAGAGAGGAGGAAGAGAGAGGAGGAAGAGAGAGGAGGAAGAGAGGAGGAAGAGAGAGGAGGAAGAGAGAGGGGGAAGAGAGAGGAGGGGTAGAGAGGAGGAAGCGAGAGGAGGAAGAGAGAGGAGGAAGAGAGGAGGAAGAGAGAGGAGGAAGAGAGAGGGGAAAGAGAGAGGAGGAAGAGAAAGGAGGAAGAGAGAGGAAGAGGAGAGAGGAGGAAAAGAGAAGACGAAGAGAGTGGAGGAAATGAGAGGAGGAAGAGAGAGGAGGAAGAGAGAGGAGGAAGAGAGGAAAAGGAGAGAGGAGGAAATGTGAGGAGGAAGAGAGAGGAGGAAGAGAGAGGAGGAAGAGAGAGGAGAAAGTGAGAGGTGGAAGACAGAAGAGGAAAAGAGTGGAGAAAGAGAGAGGAAAAAGAGAGAGCAGGAAGAGAGAGGAGGAAGAGAGAGGAGGAAGAGAGAGGAGGAAGAGAGAGGAGGAAGAGAGGAAAAGGAGAGAGGAGGAAAAGTGAGGAGGAAGACAGAGGAGGAAAAGAGAAGAGGAAGAGAGAGGTGGAAGAGAGATGAGGAAGAGAGAGGAGGAAGAGAGAGGAGGAAGAGAGAGGTGGAAGACAGAGGAAGATGAGAGATAAGGAAGACAGAGGAGGTAGAGAGTGGAGGAAGAGAGAGGAAAAAGAGAGAGGAGCAAGAGAGAGAAGGAAGAGAGAGGAGGAAGAGAGAGGAGGAAGAGAGAGGAGGAAGAGAGGAGGAAGAGAGAGGAGGAAGAGAGAGGAAGAGGAGAGAGGAGGAAGACAGAGGAGGAAGAGAGAGGTGGAAGACAGAGGAAGAGGAGAGAGAAGGAATAGAGTTAAAAAGGGAGAGGAGGAAGAGAGAGGAGGAAAAGAGAGGAGGAAGAGAGAGGAGGAAGAGAGAGGAGGAAGAGAGAGGAGGAAGAGAGATGTGGAAGAGAGAGGAGGAAGAGAGATGTGGAAGAGAAAGGAGGAAGAGAGAGGAAGAGGAGAGAGGAGGAAAAGAGAAGAGGAAGAGAGAGAAGGAAGACAGAGGAGAAAGAGAGAGGATGAAGAGAGAGGAGGAAGAGAGGAAAAGGAGAGAGGAGGAAATGTGAGGATGAAGAGAGAGGAGGAAGAGAGAGGAGGAAGAGAGAGGAGGAAGAGAGAGGAGTAGGAGAGAGGAGGAAGAGACAGGAGGAAGAGAGAGGATAGAGACAGGAGAAAGAGGGAGGTGGAAGAGGGAGGAGGAAGAGAGAGGAAGAGAAAAGATGAGGAAAAAGTAGGAGGAAGAGGGAGGAGGAAGAGAAAGGAAGAAGAGAAAGGAGGAGAAGAGAGGAGAATAATAGAGGAGGAAGAGAGAGGAGGAAGAGAAAGTAAAATGAGAGAGAAGGAAGTGAGAGGAAAAGGGGAGAGGAGGAAGAGAGAGAAGGAAAAGAGAGGAGGAGAGAGAGGAGGAAGAGAGAGGAGGAAGAGAGAGGAGGAAGAGAGAGGTGGAAAACTGAGGAAGAGGAGAGAGGAGGAAGACAGATGAGGAAGAGAGTGAAGGAAGAGAGAGGAGGAACAGAGAGGAAGAGGAGAGAGGAGGAAAAGAGAAGAGGGAGAGGAGGAAGAGAGAGGAGGAAGAGAGAGAAGGAAGAGAGAGGAGGAAGAGAGAGGAGGGAGAGGAGGAAGAGAGAGGAGGAAGAGAGAGGAGGAATCGAGAGGAGGAAGATAGAGGAGGATGAGAGAGGAAGAGCTGAGAATAGGAAAAGAGAAGAGGAAGAGAGAGGAGGAAGAGAGAAGACGAAGAGTGAGGAGGAAGAGAGGAGGAAGAGAGAGGAGGAAGAGAGAGTAGGAAGCGAGAGGAGGAAGAGAGAGGAGGATGAGAGAGGAAGAGGAGAGAATAGGAAAAGAGGAGAGGAAGAGAGAGGAGGAAGAGAGAGGAGGAAGAGAGAGGAGGAAGAGAGAGGTGGAAGACAGAGGAAGAGGAGAGAGAAGGAAGAGAGTGGAAAAGGGGAGAGGAGGAAGAGAGAGGAGGAAAAGAGAGGAGGAAGAGAGAGGAGGAAGAGAGATGAGGAAGAGAGAGGAGGAAGAGAGAGGAGGAAGAGAGAGGAGGAAGAGAGAGCTGGAATACTGTGGAAGAGGAGAGAGAAAGAAGAGAGAGGAGGAAGAGAGTGGAGGAAGAGAGAGGAAAAAGGGAGAGGAGGAAGAGAGAGGAGGAAGAGAGAGGAGGAAGAGAGAGGAGGAAGAGAGGAAAAGGAGAGAGGAGGAAAAGTGAGGAGGAAGAGAGAGGAGGAAAAGAGAAGGGGAAGAGAGAGGAGGAAGAGAGAGGGGGAAGAGAGAGGAGGGGTAGAGAGGAGGAAGCGAGAGGAGGAAGAGAGAGGAGGAAG
This sequence comes from Strix aluco, assembly GCF_031877795.1. Lineage (NCBI taxonomy): Eukaryota > Metazoa > Chordata > Aves > Strigiformes > Strigidae > Strix > Strix aluco. The sequence continues at coordinate 20,543 of NW_027436596.1, read as the reverse complement.
AGAGGAGGAAGAGAGAGGAGGAAGAGAGAGGGGAAAGAGAGAGGAGGAAGAGAAAGGAGGAAGAGAGAGGAAGAGGAGAGAGGAGGAAAAGAGAAGACGAAGAGAGTGGAGGAAATGAGAGGAGGAAGAGAGAGGAGGAAGAGAGAGGAGGAAAGTGAGGAGAAGTAGAGAGGAGGAAATGTGAGGAGGAAAAGAGAGGAGGAAGAGAGAGGAGAAAGAGAGAGGAGGAAGAGAAAGGAGGAAGAGAGAGGAAGAGGAGAGAGGAGGAAAAGAGAAGATGAAGAGAGAGGAGGAAGAGAGAGGAGGAAGAGAGTGGAGGAAGAGAGAGGAGGAAGAGAGGAAAAGGAGAGAGGAGGAAATGTGAGGAGGAAGAGAGAGGAGGAAGAGAGATGAGGAAGAGAGAGGAGGAAGAGGGAGGAGGAAGAGAGAGGAGGAAGAGAGAGCTGGAAGACTGAGGAAGAGGAGAGAGAAAGAAGAGAGAGGAGGAAGAGAGTGGAGGAAGAGAGAGAAAAAGGGAGAGGAGGAAGAGAGAGGAGGAAGAGAGAGGAGGAAGAGAGAGGAGGAAGAGAGAGGAGGAAGAGTAGAAAAGGAGAGAGGAGGAAAAGTGAGGAGGAAGAGAGAGGAGGAAAAAGAGAAGGGGAAGAGAGAGGAGGAAAGGGGAAGAGAGAGGAGGAAAAGAGAAGGGGAAGAGAGAGGAGGAAGAGAGAGGGGGAAGAGAGAGGAGGGGTAGAGAGGAGGAAGCGAGAGGAGGAAGAGAGAGGAGGAAGACAGGAGGAAGAGAGAGGAGGAAGGGAGAGGGGAAAGAGAGAGGAGGAAGAGAAAGGAGGTAGAGATAGGAAGAGGAGAGAGGAGGAAAAGAGAAGACGAAGAGAGTGGAGGAAATGAGAGGAGGAAGAGAGAGGAGGAAGAGAGAGGAGGAAGAGAGGAAAAGTAGAGAGGAGGAAATGTGAGGAGGAAGAGAGAGGAGGAAATGTGAGGAGGAAGAGAGGAGAAATGTGAGGAGGAAGAGAGAGGAGGAAGAGAGAGGAGGAAGAGAGAGCAGGAAGAGAGAGGAGAAAGAGAGAGGAGGAAGAGAAAGGAGGAAGAGAGAGGAAGAGGAGAGAGGAGGAAAAGAGAAGATGAAGAGAGAGGAGGAAGAGAGAGGAGGAAGAGAGTGGAGGAAGAGAGAGGAGGAAGAGAGGAAAGGAGAGAGGAGGAAATGTGAGGAGGAAGAGAGAGGAGGAAGAGAGAGGAGGAAGAGAGAGGAGGAAGAGAGAGGAGGAAGAGAGAGGAGAAAGAGAGAGGTGGAAGACAGAAGAGGAAAAGAGTGGAGGAAGAGAGAGGAAAAAGAGAGAGCAGGAAGAGAGAGGAGGAAGAGAGGAGGAAGAGAGAGGAGGAAGAGAGAGGAGGAAGAGAGAGGAGTAGGAGAGAGGAGGAAGAGACAGGAGGAAGAGAGAGGATAGAGACAGGAGAAAGAGGGAGGTGGAAGAGGGAGGAGGAAGAGAGAGGAAGAGAAAAGATGAGGAAAAAGTAGGAGGAAGAGGGAGGAGGAAGAGAAAGGAAGAAGAGAAAGGAGGAGAAGAGAGGAGAATAATAGAGGAGGAAGAGAGAGGAGGAAGAGAAAGTAAAAGAGAGAGAAGGAAGTGAGAGGAAAAGGGGAGAGGAGGAAGAGAGAGAAGGAAAAGAGAGGAGGAGAGAGAGGAGGAAGAGAGAGGAGGAAGAGAGAGGAGGAAGAGAGAGGTGGAAAACTGAGGAAGAGGAGAGAGGAGGAAGACAGATGAGGAAGAGAGTGAAGGAAGAGAGAGGAGGAACAGAGAGGAAGAGGAGAGAGGAGGAAAGAGAAGAGGGAGAGGAGGAAGAGAGAGGAGGAAGAGAGAGAAGGAAGAGAGAGGAGGAAGAGAGAGGAGGGAGAGGAGGAAGAGAGAGGAGGAAGAGAGAGGAGGAATCGAGAGGAGGAAGATAGAGGAGGATGAGAGAGGAAGAGCTGAGAATAGGAAAAGAGAAGAGGAAGAGAGAGGAGGAAGAGAGAAGACGAAGAGTGAGGAGGAAGAGAGGAGGAAGAGAGAGGAGAAGAGAGAGTAGGAAGCGAGAGGAGGAAGAGAGAGGAGGATGAGAGAGGAAGAGGAGAGAATAGGAAAAGAGGAGAGGAAGAGAGAGGAGGAAGAGAGAGGAGGAAGAGAGAGGAGGAAGAGAGAGGTGGAAGACAGAGGAAGAGGAGAGAGAAGGAAGAGAGTGGAAAAGGGGAGAGGAGGAAGAGAGAGGAGGAAAAGAGAGGAGGAAGAGAGAGGAGGAAGAGAGATGAGGAAGAGAGAGGAGGAAGAGAGAGGAGGAAGAGAGAGGAGGAAGAGAGAGCTGGAATACTGTGGAAGAGGAGAGAGAAAGAAGAGAGAGGAGGAAGAGAGTGGAGGAAGAGAGAGGAAAAAGGGAGAGGAGGAAGAGAGAGGAGGAAGAGAGAGGAGGAAGAGAGAGGAGGAAGAGAGGAAAAGGAGAGAGGAGGAAAAGTGAGGAGGAAGAGAGAGGAGGAAAAGAGAAGGGGAAGAGAGAGGAGGAAGAGAGAGGGGGAAGAGAGAGGAGGGGTAGAGAGGAGGAAGCGAGAGGAGGAAGAGAGAGGAGGAAGAGAGGAGGAAGAGAGAGGAGGAAGAGAGAGGGGAAAGAGAGAGGAGAAGAGAAAGGAGGAAGAGAGAGGAAGAGGAGAGAGGAGGAAAAGAGAAGACGAAGAGAGTGGAGGAAATGTAGGAGAGAGAGAGGAGGAAGAGAGAGGAGGAAGAGAGGAAAAGTAGAGAGGAGGAAATGTGAGGAGGAAAAGAGAGGAGGAAGAGAGAGGAGGAAGAGAGAGCAGGAAGAGAGAGGAGAAAGAGAGAGGAGGAAGAGAAAGGAGGAAGAGAGAGGAAGAGGAGAGAGGAGGAAAAGAGAAGATGAAGAGAGAGGAGGAAGAGAGAGGAGGAAGAGAGTGGAGGAAGAGAGAGGAGGAAGAGAGGAAAAGGAGAGAGGAGGAAATGTGAGGAGGAAGAGAGAGGAGGAAGAGAGATGAGGAAGAGAGAGGAGGAAGAGGGAGGAGGAAGAGAGAGGAGGAAGAGAGAGCTGGAAGACTGAGGAAGAGGAGAGAGAAAGAAGAGAGAGGAGGAAGAGAGTGGAGGAAGAGAGAGGAAAAAGGGAGAGGAGGAAGAGAGAGGAGGAAGAGAGAGGAGGAAGAGAGAGGAGGAAGAGAGAGGAGGAAGAGTAGAAAAGGAGAGAGGAGGAAAAGTGAGGAGGAAGAGAGAGGAGGAAAAGAGAAGGGGAAGAGAGAGGAGGAAAAGAGAAGGGGAAGAGAGAGGAGGAAGAGAGAGGGGGAAGAGAGAGGAGGGGTAGAGAGGAGGAAGCGAGAGGAGGAAGAGAGAGGAGGAAGACAGGAGGAAGAGAGAGGAGGAAGGGAGAGGGGAAAGAGAGAGGAGGAAGAGAAAGGAGGTAGAGATAGGAAGAGGAGAGAGGAGGAAAAGAGAAGACGAAGAGAGTGGAGGAAATGAGAGGAGGAAGAGAGAGGAGGAAGAGAGAGGAGGAAGAGAGGAAAAGTAGAGAGGAGGAAATGTGAGGAGGAAGAGAGAGGAGGAAATGTGAGGAGGAAGAGAGAGGAGGAAATGTGAGGAGGAAGAGAGAGGAGGAAGAGAGAGGAGGAAGAGAGAGCAGGAAGAGAGAGGAGAAAGAGAGAGGAGGAAGAGAAAGGAGGAAGAGAGAGGAAGAGGAGAGAGGAGGAAAAGAGAAGATGAAGAGAGAGGAGGAAGAGAGAGGAGGAAGAGAGTGGAGGAAGAGAGAGGAGGAAGAGAGGAAAAGGAGAGAGGAGGAAATGTGAGGAGGAAGAGAGAGGAGGAAGAGAGAGGAGGAAGAGAGAGGAGGAAGAGAGAGGAGGAAGAGAGAGGAGAAAGAGAGAGGTGGAAGACAGAAGAGGAAAAGAGTGGAGGAAGAGAGAGGAAAAAGAGAGAGCAGGAAGAGAGAGGAGGAAGAGAGAGGAGGAAGAGAGGGAGGAAGAGAGAGGAGGAAGAGAGAGGAGGAAGAGAGAGGAGAAAGTGAGAGGTGGAAGACAGAAGAGGAAAAGAGTGGAGAAAGAGAGAGGAAAAAGAGAGAGCAGGAAGAGAGAGGAGGAAGAGAGAGGAGGAAGAGAGAGGAGGAAGAGAGAGGAGGAAGAGAGGAAAAGGAGAGAGGAGGAAAAGTGAGGAGGAAGACAGAGGAGGAAAAGAGAAGAGGAAGAGAGAGGTGGAAGAGAGATGAGGAAGAGAGAGGAGGAAGAGAGAGGAGGAAGAGAGAGGTGGAAGACAGAGGAAGATGAGAGATAAGGAAGACAGAGGAGGTAGAGAGTGGAGGAAGAGAGAGGAAAAAGAGAGAGGAGCAAGAGAGAGAAGGAAGAGAGAGGAGGAAGAGAGAGGAGGAAGAGAGAGGAGGAAGAGAGGAGGAAGAGAGAGGAGGAAGAGAGAGGAAGAGGAGAGAGGAGGAAGACAGAGGAGGAAGAGAGAGGTGGAAGACAGAGGAAGAGGAGAGAGAAGGAATAGAGTTAAAAAGGGGAGAGGAGGAAGAGAGAGGAGGAAAAGAGAGGAGGAAGAGAGAGGAGGAAGAGAGAGGAGGAAGAGAGAGGAGAAGAGAGATGTGGAAGAGAGAGGAGGAAGAGAGATGTGGAAGAGAAAGGAGGAAGAGAGAGGAAGAGGAGAGAGGAGGAAAGAGAAGAGAAGAGAGAGAAGGAAGACAGAGGAGAAAGAGAGAGGATGAAGAGAGAGGAGAAGAGGAAAGGAGAGAGGAGGAAATGTGAGGATGAAGAGAGAGGAGGAAGAGAGAGGAGGAAGAGAGAGGAGGAAGAGAGAGGAGTAGGAGAGAGGAGGAAGAGACAGGAGGAAGAGAGAGGATAGAGACAGGAGAAAGAGGGAGGTGGAAGAGGGAGGAGGAAGAGAGAGGAAGAGAAAAGATGAGGAAAAAGTAGGAGGAAGAGGGAGGAGGAAGAGAAAGGAAGAAGAGAAAGGAGGAGAAGAGAGGAGAATAATAGAGGAGGAAGAGAGAGGAGGAAGAGAAAGTAAAATGAGAGAGAAGGAAGTGAGAGGAAAAGGGGAGAGGAGGAAGAGAGAGAAGGAAAAGAGAGGAGGAGAGAGAGGAGGAAGAGAGAGGAGGAAGAGAGAGGAGGAAGAGAGAGGTGGAAAACTGAGGAAGAGGAGAGAGGAGGAAGACAGATGAGGAAGAGAGTGAAGGAAGAGAGAGGAGGAACAGAGAGGAAGAGGAGAGAGGAGGAAAAGAGAAGAGGGAGAGGAGGAAGAGAGAGGAGGAAGAGAGAGAAGGAAGAGAGAGGAGGAAGAGAGAGGAGGGAGAGGAGGAAGAGAGAGGAGGAAGAGAGAGGAGGAATCGAGAGGAGGAAGATAGAGGAGGATGAGAGAGGAAGAGCTGAGAATAGGAAAAGAGAAGAGGAAGAGAGAGGAGGAAGAGAGAAGACGAAGAGTGAGGAGGAAGAGAGGAGGAAGAGAGAGGAGGAAGAGAGAGTAGGAAGCGAGAGGAGGAAGAGAGAGGAGGATGAGAGAGGAAGAGGAGAGAATAGGAAAAGAGGAGAGGAAGAGAGAGGAGGAAGAGAGAGGAGGAAGAGAGAGGAGGAAGAGAGAGGTGGAAGACAGAGGAAGAGGAGAGAGAAGGAAGAGAGTGGAAAAGGGGAGAGGAGGAAGAGAGAGGAGGAAAAGAGAGGAGGAAGAGAGAGGAGGAAGAGAGATGAGGAAGAGAGAGGAGGAAGAGAGAGGAGGAAGAGAGAGGAGGAAGAGAGAGCTGGAATACTGTGGAAGAGGAGAGAGAAAGAAGAGAGAGGAGGAAGAGAGTGGAGGAAGAGAGAGGAAAAAGGGAGAGGAGGAAGAGAGAGGAGGAAGAGAGAGGAGGAAGAGAGAGGAGGAAGAGAGGAAAAGGAGAGAGGAGGAAAAGTGAGGAGGAAGAGAGAGGAGGAAAAGAGAAGGGGAAGAGAGAGGAGGAAGAGAGAGGGGGAAGAGAGAGGAGGGGTAGAGAGGAGGAAGCGAGAGGAGGAAGAGAGAGGAGGAAGAGAGGAGGAAGAGAGAGGAGGAAGAGAGAGGGGAAAGAGAGAGGAGGAAGAGAAAGGAGGAAGAGAGAGGAAGAGGAGAGAGGAGGAAAAGAGAAGACGAAGAGAGTGGAGGAAATGAGAGGAGGAAGAGAGAGGAGGAAGAGAGAGGAGGAAGAGAGGAAAAGTAGAGAGGAGGAAATGTGAGGAGGAAAAGAGAGGAGGAAGAGAGAGGAGGAAGAGAGAGCAGGAAGAGAGAGGAGAAAGAGAGAGGAGGAAGAGAAAGGAGGAAGAGAGAGGAAGAGGAGAGAGGAGGAAAAGAGAAGATGAAGAGAGAGGAGGAAGAGAGAGGAGGAAGAGAGTGGAGGAAGAGAGAGGAGGAAGAGAGGAAAAGGAGAGAGGAGGAAATGTGAGGAGGAAGAGAGAGGAGGAAGAGAGATGAGGAAGAGAGAGGAGGAAGAGGGAGGAGGAAGAGAGAGGAGGAAGAGAGAGCTGGAAGACTGAGGAAGAGGAGAGAGAAAGAAGAGAGAGGAGGAAGAGAGTGGAGGAAGAGAGAGGAAAAAGGGAGAGGAGGAAGAGAGAGGAGGAAGAGAGAGGAGGAAGAGAGAGGAGGAAGAGAGAGGAGGAAGAGTAGAAAAGGAGAGAGGAGGAAAAGTGAGGAGGAAGAGAGAGGAGGAAAAGAGAAGGGGAAGAGAGAGGAGGAAAAGAGAAGGGGAAGAGAGAGGAGGAAGAGAGAGGGGGAAGAGAGAGGAGGGGTAGAGAGGAGGAAGCGAGAGGAGGAAGAGAGAGGAGGAAGACAGGAGGAAGAGAGAGGAGGAAGGGAGAGGGGAAAGAGAGAGGAGGAAGAGAAAGGAGGTAGAGATAGGAAGAGGAGAGAGGAGGAAAAGAGAAGACGAAGAGAGTGGAGGAAATGAGAGGAGGAAGAGAGAGGAGGAAGAGAGAGGAGGAAGAGAGGAAAAGTAGAGAGGAGGAAATGTGAGGAGGAAGAGAGAGGAGGAAATGTGAGGAGGAAGAGAGAGGAGGAAATGTGAGGAGGAAGAGAGAGGAGGAAGAGAGAGGAGGAAGAGAGAGCAGGAAGAGAGAGGAGAAAGAGAGAGGAGGAAGAGAAAGGAGGAAGAGAGAGGAAGAGGAGAGAGGAGGAAAAGAGAAGATGAAGAGAGAGGAGGAAGAGAGAGGAGGAAGAGAGTGGAGGAAGAGAGAGGAGGAAGAGAGGAAAAGGAGAGAGGAGGAAATGTGAGGAGGAAGAGAGAGGAGGAAGAGAGAGGAGGAAGAGAGAGGAGGAAGAGAGAGGAGGAAGAGAGAGGAGAAAGAGAGAGGTGGAAGACAGAAGAGGAAAAGAGTGGAGGAAGAGAGAGGAAAAAGAGAGAGCAGGAAGAGAGAGGAGGAAGAGAGAGGAGGAAGAGAGAGGAGGAAGAGAGAGGAGGAAGAGAGGAAAAGGAGAGAGGAGGAAAAGTGAGGAGGAAGAGAGAGGAGGAAAAGAGAAGAGGAAGAGAGAGGTGGAAGAGAGATGAGGAAGAGAGAGGAGGAAGAGAGAGGAGAAAGAGAGAGGTGGAAGACAGAGGAAGATGAGAGATAAGGAAGACAGAGGAGGTAGAGAGTGGAGGAAGAGAGAGGAAAAAGAGAGAGGAGCAAGAGAGAGAAGGAAGAGAGAGGAGGAAGAGAGAGGAGGAAGAGAGAGGAGGAAGAGAGGAGGAAGAGAGAGAAGGAAGAGAGAGGAAGAGGAGAGAGGAGGAAGACAGAGGAGGAAGAGAGAGGTGGAAGACAGAGGAAGAGGAGAGAGAAGGAATAGAGTTAAAAAGGGGAGAGGAGGAAGAGAGAGGAGGAAAAGAGAGGAGGAAGAGAGAGGAGGAAGAGAGAGGAGGAAGAGAGAGGAGGAAGAGAGATGTGGAAGAGAGAGGAGGAAGAGAGATGTGGAAGAGAAAGGAGGAAGAGAGAGGAAGAGGAGAGAGGAGGAAAAGAGAAGAGGAAGAGAGAGAAGGAAGACAGAGGAGGAAGAGAGAGGATGAAGAGAGAGGAGGAAGAGAGGAAAAGGAGAGAGGAGGAAATGTGAGGATGAAGAGAGAGGAGGAAGAGAGAGGAGGAAGAGAGAGGAGGAAGAGAGAGGAGAAAGAGAGAGGAGTAGGAGAGAGGAGGAAGAGACAGGAGGAAGAGAGAGGATAGAGACAGGAGAAAGAGGGAGGTGGAAGAGGGAGGAGGAAGAAAGAGGAAGAGAAAAGATGAGGTAAAAGGAGGAGGAAGAAGAAGGAGGAAGAGAAAGGAAGAAGAGAAAGGAGGAGGAGAGAGGAGAATAATAGAGGAAGAAGAGAGAGGAGGAAGAGAAAGGAAAATGAGAGAGAAGGAAGTGAGAGGAAAAGGGGAGAGGAGGAAGAGAGAGAAGGAAAAGAGAGGAGGAGAGAGAGGAGGAAGAGAGAGGAGGAAGAGAGAGGAGGAAGAGAGAGGTGGAAAACAGAGGAAGAGGAGAGAGGAGGAAGACAGATGAGGAAGAGAGTGGTGGAAGAGAGAGGAGGAAGAGAGAGGAAGAGGAGAGAGGAGGAAAAGTGAAGAGGAAGAGAGAGGAGGAAGAGAGAGGAGGAAGAGAGTGGAGGAAGAGAGAGGAAAAAAAGGAGGAAGAGAGAGGAGGAAGAGAGAGGAGGAAGAGAGGAAAAGGAGAGAGAAGGAAAAGTGAGGAGTAAGAGATAGTAGAAAGAGAGAGGTGGAAGGGAGAGGAAGAGGAGAGAGGAGGAAAAGAGAAGAGGAAGAGAGAGGAGGAAGAGAAAGGAGGAAGAGAGAGGAGGGATAGAGAGGAGGAAGAGATAGGAGGAGGAGAGAGGAGGAAGAGAGAGGAGGAAGAGAGAGGAGGAAGAGAGAAGTGGAAGAGAAAGGAGGAAGAGGGAGGAGAAAGAGAGAGGAAGATAAGAGAGGAGGAAGAGAGAGGAGGAAGAGAGAGGAGAAAGAGAGAGGAGGTAGAGAGAGGAGGAAGAGAGAGGAGGAAGAGAGAGGAGGAAGAGAGAGGAGGAAGAGAGAGGAGGAAGAGAGAGGAGAAAGAGAGAGAAGAAGAGAGAGGAAGAGAAGAGAGGAGGAAGAGGCAGGAGGAAGAGAAAGGAGGAAGAGAAAGGAGGAAGAGAGAGGAGGAAGAGAGAGGAGGAACAGAGAGGAAGAGGAGAGAGGAGGAAAAGAGAAGAGGGAGAGGAGGAAGAGAGAGGAGGAAGAGAGAGAAGGAAGAGAGAGGAGGAAGAGAGAGGAGGGAGAGGAGGAAGAGAGAGGAGGAAGAGAGAGGAGGAATCGAGAGGAGGAAGATAGAGGAGGATGAGAGAGGAAGAGGTGAGAATAGGAAAAGAGAAGAGGAAGAGAGAGGAGGAAGAGAGAAGACGAAGAGTGAGGAGGAAGAGAGGAGGAAGAGAGAGGAGGAAGAGAGAGTAGGAAGCGAGAGGAGGAAGAGAGAGGAGGATGAGAGAGGAAGAGGAGAGAATAGGAAAAGAGGAGAGGAAGAGAGAGAAGGAAGAGAGAGGAGGAAGAGAGAGGAGGAAGAGAGAGGTGGAAGACAGAGGAAGAGGAGAGAGAAGGAAGAGAGTGGAAAAGGGGAGAGGAGGAAGAGAGAGGAGGAAAAGAGAGGAGGAAGAGAAAGGAGGAAGAGAGATGAGGAAGAGAGAGGAGGAAGAAAGAGGAGGAAGAGAGAGGAGGAAGAGAGAGCTGGAATACTGTGGAAGAGGAGAGAGAAAGAAGAGAGAGGAGGAAGAGAGTGGAGGAAGAGAGAGGAAAAAGGGAGAGGAGGAAGAGAGAGGAGGAAGAGAGAGGAGGAAGAGAGAGGAGGAAGAGAGAGGAGGAAGAGAGAGGAGCAAGAGAGAGGAGGAAGAGAGAGGAAGAGGAGAGAGGAGGAAAAGAGAAGAGGAAGAGAGAGGAGGAAGAGAGAGGAGGAAGTGAGAGGAGGGGTAGAGAGGAGGAAGAGGGAGGAGAAAGAGAGAGGAAGAGAAGAGAGGAGGAAGAGAGAGGAGGAAGAGAGAGGAGAAAGAGAGAGGAGAAAGAGAGAGGAGCAAGAGAGAGGAGGAAGAGAGAGGAAGTGGAGAGAGGAGGAAAAGAGAAGAGGAAGAGAGAGGAGGAAGAGAGAGGAGGAAGAGAGAGGTGGAAGACAGAGGAAGAGAAGAGAGAAGGAAGAGAGTGGAAAAGGGGAGAGGAGGAAGAGAGAGGAGGAAGAGAGAGGAGGAAGAGAGATGAGGAAGAGAGAGGAGGAAGAGAGAGGAGGAAGAGAGAGGAGGAAGAGAGAGCTGGAAGACTGAGGAAGAGGAGAGAGAAAGAAGAGAGAGGAGGAAGAGAGTGGAGGAAAAGAGAGGAAAAAGGGAGAGGAGGAAGAGAGAGGAGGAAGAGAGAGGAGGAAGAGAGAGGAGGAAGAGAGAGGAGGAAGAGAGGAAAAGGAGAGAGGAGGAAAAGTGAGGAGGAAGAGAGAGGAGGAAAAGAGAAGGGGAAGAGAGAGGAGGAAGAGAGAGGGGGAAGAGAGAGGAGGAAGAGAGGAGGAAGAGAGAGGAGGAAGAGAGAGGGGAAAGAGAGAGGAAGAAGAGAAAGGAGGAAGAGAGAGGAAGAGGAGAGAGGAGGAAAAGAGAAGACGAAGAGAGATGAGGAAATGATAGGAGGAAGAGAGAGGAGGAAGAGAGAGGAGGAAGAGAGGAAAAGGAGAGAGGAGGAAATGTGAGGAGGAAGAGAGAGGAGGAAGAGAGAGGAGGAAGAGAGAGCAGGAAGAGAGAGGAGAAAGAGAGAGGAGGAAGAGAAAGGAGGAAGAGAGATGAAGAGGAGAGAGGAGGAAAAGAGAAAATGAAGAGAGAGGAGGAAGAGAGAGGAGAAAGAGAGTGGAGGAAGAGAGAGGAGAAAGAGAGGAAAAGGAGAGAGGAGGAAATGTGAGGAGGAAGAGAGAGGAGGAAGAGAGAGCAGGAAGAGAGAGGCGGAAGAGAGAGGAGGAAGAGAGAGGTGGAAGACAGAGGAAGAGGAGAGATAAGGAAGACAGAGGAGGTAGAGAGTGGAGGAAGAGAGAGGAAAAAGAGAGAGGAGCAAGAGAGAGAAGGAAGAGAGAGGAGGAAGAGAGAGGAGGAAGAGAGAGGAGGAAGAGAGGAAAAGGAGAGAGGAGGAAAAGAGAAAAGGAAGAGAGAGGAGGAAGAGAGAAGAGGAAGACAGAGGAGGGGTAGAGAGGAGGAAGATAGAGGAGGAAGAGAGAGGAGGAAGAGAGAGGAGGAAGAGAGAGGAGGAAGAGGAGGTGGAAGAGAAAGGAGGAAGAGCGAGGAGAAAGAGAGAGGAAGAGAAGAGAGGATGAAGAGAGAGGAGGAAGAGAGAGGAGAAAGAGCGACGAGGAAGAGAGAGGGGAAAGAGAGAGGAGGAAGAGAGAGGAGGAAGAGAGAGGAAGAGGAGAGAGGAGGAAGACAGAGGAGGAAGAGAGAGGTGGAAGAGAGAGGAAGAGGAGAGAGAAGGAAGAGAGTGGAAAAGGGGAGAGGAGGAAGAGAGAGGAGGAAAAGAGAGGAGGTAGAGAGAGGAGGAAGAGAGATGAGGAAGAGAAAGGAGGAAGAGAGAGGAAGAGGAGAGAGGAGGAAAAGAGAAGAGGAAGAGAGAGGAGGAAGAGAGAGGAGGAAGAGAGAGGAGGAAGAGAGGAAAAGGAGAGAGGAGGAAATGTGAGGATGAAGAGAGAGGAAAAAGAGAGAGGAGGAAGAGAGAGGAGGAAGAGTGAGGAGAAAGAGAGAGGAGTAGGAGAGAGGAGGAAGAGACAGGAGGAAGAGAGAGGATAGAGACAGGAGAAAGAGGAAGGTGGAAGAGGGAGGAGGAAGAAAGAGGAAGAGAAAAGATGAGGTAAAAGGAGGAGGAAGAAGGAGGAGGAAGAGAAAGGAAGAAGAGAAAGGAGGAGGAGAGAGGAGAATATTAGAGGAAGAAGAGAGAGGAGGAAGAGAATGGAGGAAGAGAGAGAAGGAAGTGAGAGGAAAAGGGGAGAGGAGGAAGAGAGAGAAGGAAAAGAGAGGAAGGAGAGAGAGGAGGAAGAGAGAGGAGGAAGAGAGAGGAGGAAGAGAGAGGTGGAAAACAGAGGAAGAGGAGAGAGGAGGAAGACAGATGAGGAAGGGAGTGGAGGAAGAGAGAGGAGGAAGAGAGAGGAAGAGGAGAGAGGAGGAAAAGAGAAGAGGAAGAGAGAGGAGGAAGAGAGAGGAGGAAGAGAGAGGAAAAAAAGGAGGAAGAGAGAGGAGGAAGAGAGAGGAGGAAGAGAGAGGAGGAAGAGAGAGGAGGAAGAGGGAGGAGGAAGAGAGGAAAAGGAGAGAGGAGGAAAAGTGAGGAGGAAGAGATAGTTGAAAGAGAGAGGTGGAAGGGAGAGGAAGAGGAGAGAGGAGGAAAAGAGAGGAGGAAGAGAGGAAAAGGAGAGAGGAGGAAAAGTGAGGAGGAAGAGATAGTTGAAAGAGGTGGAAGGGAGAGGAAGAGGAGAGAGGAGGAAAAGAGAAGAGGAAGAGAGAGGAGGAAGAGGAAGAAGGAAGAGAGAGGAGGGAGAGAGAGGAGGAAGTGATAGGAGGAAGAGAGAGGAGGAAGAGAGAGGAGGAAGAGAGAGGAGGAAGAGAGGAAAAGGAGAGAGGAGGAAAAGTGAGGAGGAAGAGAGAGGAGGAAAAGAGAAGGGGAAGAGAGAGCAGGAAGAGAGAGGAGAAAGAGAGAGGAGGAAGAGAGAGGAGGAAGAGAGAGGAAGAGGAGAGAGGAGGAAGACAGGAGGAAGAGAGTGGAGGAAGAGAGAGGATAAAGAGAGACGAGGAAGAGAGAGGAGGAAGACAGAGGAGGAAGAGAGAGGAGGAAGACAGAGGAGGAAGAGAGTGGAGGAAGAGAGAGGAAAAAGAGAGAGGAGGAAGAGAGAGGAGGAAGAGAGAGGAGGAAGAGAGAGGAGGAAGAGAGAGGAGGAAGAGAGAGGAGGAAGAGAGGAAAAGGAGAGAGGAGGAAATGTGAGGAAGAAGAGAGAGGAGGAAGAGAGAGGAGGAAGAGAGAGGAGGAAGAGAGAGGAGGAAGAGAGAGGAGGGGTAGAGAGGAGGAAGAGAGAGGAGGAAGAGAGAGGAGGAAGAGAGAGGTGGAAGAGAAAGGAGGAAGAGGGAGGAGAAAGAGAGAGGAAGAGAAGAGAGGAGGAAGAGAGAGGAGGAAGAGAGAGGAGAAAGAGAGAGGAGGAAGAGAGAGGAGGAAGAGAGAGGAAGAGTAGAGAGGAGGAAAAGAGAAGAGGAAGATAGAGGAGGAAGAGAGAGGAGGAAGAGAGAGGAGAAAGACAGAGGAGAAAGAGAGAGGAGGAAGAGGGAGGAGGAAGAGAGAGGAAGAGGAGAGAGAAGGAAGACAAAGGAGGAAGAGAGTGGAGGAAGAGAGAGGAGGAAGAGAGAGGAGGAAGAGAGGAAAAGGAGAGAGGAGGAAATGTGAGGAGGAAGAGAGAGAAGGAAGAGAGAGGTGGAAGGGAGAGGAAGAGGAGAGAGGAGGAAAAGAGAAGACGAAGAGAGAGGAGGAAGAGGGAGGAGGAAGAGAGAGGAAGAGGAGAGAGAAGGAAGACAAAGGAGGAAGAGAGTGGAGGAAGAGAGAAGAGGAAGAGAGAGGAGGAAGAGAGGAAAAGGAGAGAGGAGGAAATGTGAGGAGGAAGAGAGAGGAGGAAGAGAGAGGTGGAAGGGAGAGGAAGAGGAGAGAGGAGGAAAAGAGAAGAGGAAGAGAGAGGAGGAAGAGAGAGGAGGAAGAGAGAGAAGGGGTAGAGAGGACGAAGCGAGAGGTGGAAGAGAGAGGAGGAAGAGAGAGGAGGGAGAGAGATGAGGGGGAGAGAGGAGGATGAGAGAGGAGGAAGAGAGAGAAGGAAGACAGAGGAGGAAGAGAGAGGAGGAAGAGAGAGGAGCGGGAGAGAGGAGGGGGAGTGCGGAGGAAGAGAGTGGAGGAAGAGAGAGGAGGAAGAGAGAGGACGAAGAGAAATGACGAAGAGAAAGGATGAAGAAAGAAGAACAGGAGAGAGGAGGAAGAGAGAGGAGGAAGAGAGAGGAGGAAGAGGGAGGTGGAAAACAGAGGAAGAGGAGAGAGGAGGAAGACAGAGGAGGAAGAGAGAGGAGGAAGAGAGAGGAGGAAGAGAGAGCAGGACAAGAAAGGAGGAGAAGAGACATGGAAGAGGGAGGAGGAGAGAGGAGGAAAAGAGAGGAGGAAGATAGAGGAGGAAGAGAGAGGAGAAAGAGAGAGGAGAAAGAGAGAGGAGAAAGAGAGAGGAAGAGAAGACAGGAGGAAGAGGGAGGAGGAAGAGAAAGGAGGAAGAGAGAGGAGGAAGAGAGAGGAGTAGGAGAGAGGAGGAAGAGACAGGAGGAAGAGAGAGGATAGAGACAGGAGAAAGAGGGAGGTGGAAGAGGGAGGAGGAAGAGAGAGGAAGAAAAAAGATGAGGAAAAAGGAGGAGGAAGAGGGGGGAGGAAGAGGAAGGAAGAAGAGAAAGGAGAAGGAGAGAGGAGAATAATAGAGGAGAAAGAGAGAGGAGGAAGAGAAAGGAAAATGAGAGAGAAGGAAGTGAGAGGAAAAGGGGAGAGGAGGAAGAGAGAGAAAGAAAAGAGAGGAGGAGAGAGAGGAGGAAGAGAGAGGAGGAAGAGAGAGGAAGAGGAGAGAGGAGGAAAAGAGAAGATGAAGAGAGAGGAGGAAGAGAGAGGAGGAAAAGGGTGGAGGAAGAGAGAGGAGGAAGAGAGGAAAAGGAGAGAGGAGGAAATGTGAGGAGGAAGAGAGAGGAGGAAGAGAGAGGAGGAAGAGAGAGGAGGAAGAGAGAGGAGGAAGAGAGAGGTGGAATACAGAGGAGGAAGAGAGTGGAGGAAGAGAGAGGAAAAAGAGAGAGGAGGAAGAGAGATGAGGAAGAGAGAGGAGGAAGAGAGAGGAGGAAGAGAGAGGTGGAAGACCGAGGAAGAGGAGAGAGAAGGAAGACAGAGAAGGAAGAGAGAAGAGGAAGAGAGAGGAGGGGTACAGAGGAGGAAGATAGAGGAGGAAGAGAGAGGAGGAAGAGAGAGGAGGAAGAGAGAGGAGGAAGAGGAGGTGGAAGAGAAAGGAGGAAGAGAGAGGAGAAAGAGAGAGGAAGAGAAGAGAGGAGGAAGAGAGAGGAGGAAGAGAGAGGAGAAAGAGCGACGAGGAAGAGAGAGGAGAAAGAGAGAGGAGGAAGAGAGAGGAGGAAGAGAGAGGAAGAGGAGAGAGGAGGAAGACAGAGGAGGAAGAGAGAGGTGGAAGACAGAGGAAGAGGAGAGAGAAGGAAGAGAGTGGAAAAGGGGAGAGGAGGAAGAGAGAGGAGGAAAAGAGAGGAGGAAGAGAGAGGAGGAAGAGAGATGAGGAAGAGAAAGGAGGAAGAGAGAGGAAGTGGAGAGAGGAGGAAAAGAGAAGAGGAAGAGAGAGGAGGAAAAGAGAGGAGGAAGAGAGAGGAGGAAGAGAGGAAAAGGAGAGAGGAGGAAATGTGAGGATGAAGAGAGAGGAGGAAGAGAGAGGAGGAAGAGAGAGGAGAAAGAGAGAGGAGTAGGAGAGAGGAGGAAGAGACAGGAGGAAGAGAGAGGATAGAGACAGGAGAAAGAAGGAGGTGGAAGAGGGAGGAGGAAGAAAGAGGAAGAGAAAAGATGAGGTAAAAGGAGAAGAAAGAAGGAGGAGGAAGAGAAAGGAAGAAGAGAAAGGAGGAGGAGAGAGGAGAATAATAGAGGAAGAAGAGGAGGAGGAAGAGAAAGGAAAATGAGAGAGAAGGAAGTGAGAGGAAAAGGGTAGAGGAGGAAGAGAGAGAAGGAAAAGAGAGGAGGAAAGAGAAGAGGAAGAGAGAGGAGGAAGAGAGAGGAGAAAGAGAGAGAAGGAAGAGAGAGGAGGAAGAGAGAGGAGGAAGAGAGAGGAGGAAAAGAGAAGAGGAAGAGAGAGGAGGAAGAGAGAGGAGAAAGAGAGAGGAGAAGAGAGGAAGAGGAGAGAGGAGGAAAAGAGAAGAGGAAGAGAGAGGAGGAAGAGAAAGGAGGAAGAGAGAGGAGGGATAGAGAGGAGGAAGAGAAAGGAGGAAGAGAGAGGAGGAGAGAGAGGAGGAAGAGAGGGGAGGAAGAGACAGGTGGAAGAGAAAGGAGGAAGAGGGAGGAGAAAGAGAGGAGGAAGAGAGAGGAGGAAAGAGAGAGGAGGAAAAGAGAAGAGGAAGAGAGCGGAGGAAGAGAGAGGAGGAGAGAGAGAAGGGGTAGATAGGAGGAAGAGAAAGGAGGAAGAGAGAGGAGGAAGAGAGAGGAGGGGTAGATAGGAGGAAGAGAGAGGAGGAAGAGAGAGGAGGAAGAGAGAGGAGGAAGAGAGAGGAGGAAGAGAGACGAGGAAGAGAGAGGAGGGGTAGAGAGGAGGCAGAGAGAGGAGGAAGAGAGAGGAGGAAGAGAGAGGTGGAAGAGAAAGGAGGAAGAGGGAGGAGAAAGAGAATGGAAGAGAACAGAGGAGGAAGAGAGAGGAGGAAGAGAGAGGAGAAAGAGAGAGGAGGAAGAGAGAGGAGCAAGAGAGAGGAGGAAGAGAGAGGAAGAGGAGAGAGGAGGAAAAGAGAAGAGAAAGAGAGAGGAGGAAGAGAGAGGAGGAAGAGAGAGGAGGGGTAGAGAGGAGGAAGAGGGAGGAGAAAGAGAGAGGAAGAGAAGAGAGGAGGAAGAGAGAGGAGGAAAAGAGAGGAGAAAGAGAGAGGAGGAAGAGAGAGGAGGAAGAGAGAGGAAGTGGAGAGAGGAGGAAAAGAGAAGAGGAAGAGAGAGGAGGAACAGAGAGGTGGAAGACAGAGTAAGAGGAGAGAGAATGAAGAGAGTGGAAAAGGGGAGAGGAGGAAGAGAGAGGAGGAAAAGAGAGGAGGAAGAGAGAGGAGGAAGAGAGAGCTGGAAGACTGAGGAAGAGGAGAGAGAAAGAAGAGAGAGGAGGAAGAGAGTGGAGGAAGAGAGAGGAAAAAGGGAGAGGAGGAAGAGAGAGGAGGAAGAGAGAGGAGGAATAGAGAGGAGGAAGAGAGAGGAGGAAGAGAGGAAAAGGAGAGAGGAGGAAAAGTGAGGAGGAAGAGAGAGGAGGAAAAGAGAAGGGGAAGAGAGAGGAGGGGTAGAGAGGAGGAAGCGAGAGGAGGAAGAGAGAGGAGGAAGAGAGGAGGAAGAGAGAGGAGGAAGAGAGAGGGGAAAGAGAGAGGAGGAAGAGAAAGGGGAAGAGAGAGGAAGAGGAGAGAGGAGGAAAAGAGAAGATGAAGAGAGAGGAGGAAGAGAGAGGAGGAAAAGAGTGGAGGAAGAGAGAGGAGGAAGAGAGGAAAAGGAGAGAGGAGTAAATGTGAGGAGGAAGAGAGAGGAGGAAGAGAGAGGAGGAAGAGAGAGGAGGAAGAGAGAGGAGAAAGAGAGAGGTGGAAGTCAGAGGAGGAAGAGAGTGGAGGAAGAGAGAGGAAAAAGAGAGAGGAGGAAGAGAGAGGAGGAAGAGAGAGGAGGAAGAGAGAGGAGGAAGAGAGGAAAAGGAGAGAGGAGGAAAAGTGAGGAGGAAGAGAGAGGAGGAAAAGAGAAGAGGAAGAGAGAGGAGGAAGAGAGATGAGGAAGAGAGAGGAGGAAGAGAGAGGAGGAAGAGAGAGGAGGAAGAGAGAGGTGGAAGACAGAGGAAGAGGAGAGATAAGGAAGACAGAGGAGTTAGAGAGTGGAGGAAGAGAGAGGAAAAAGAGAGAGGAGGAAGAGAGAGGAGGAGAAGAGAGGAGGAAGAGAGGAAAAGGAGAGAGGAGGAAAAGTGAGGAGGAAGAGAGAGGAGGAAAAGAGAGGAGGAAGACAGAGGAAGAGGAGAGAGAAGGAAGACAGAGGAGGAATAGAGTGGAGGAAGAGAGAGGAAAAAGAGAGAGGAGCAAGAGAGAGAAGGAAGAGAGAGAAGGAAGAGAGAGGAGGAAGAGAGAGGAGGAAGAGAGGAAAAGGAGAGAGGAGGAAAAGAGAAAAGGAAGAGAAAGGAGGAAGAGAGAGGAGGAAGAGAGAGGAGGGGAAGAGAGGAGGAAGATAGAGGAGGAAGAGAGAGGAGGAAGAGAGAGGAGGAAGAGAGAGGAGCAAGAGGAGGTGGAAGAGAAAGGAGGAAGAGGGAGGAGAAAGAGAGAGGAAGAGAAGAGAGAAGGAAGAGAAAGGAGGAAGAGAGAGGAGAAAGAGCAACGAGGAAGAGAAAGGAGAAAGAGAGAGGAAGAGGAGAGAGGAGGAAGACAGAGGAGGAAGAGAGAGGTGGAAGACAGAGGAAGAGGAGAGAGAAGGAAGAGAGTGGAAAAGGGGAGAGGAGGAAGAGAGAGGAGGAAAAGAGAGGAGGAAGAGAAAGGAGGAAGAGAGATGAGGAAGAGAAAGGAGGAAGAGAAAGGAAGAGGAGAGAGGAGGAAAAGAGAAGAGGAAGAGAGAGGAGGAAGAGAGGAGGAAGAGAGAGGAGGAATAGAGAGGAGGAAGAGAGGAAAAGGAGAGAGGAGGAAATGTGAGGATGAAGAGAGAGGAGGAAGAGAGAGGTGGAAGAGAGAGGAGGAAGAGAGAGGAGAAAGAGAGCGGTGG
Source organism: Strix aluco (assembly GCF_031877795.1). NCBI lineage: Eukaryota > Metazoa > Chordata > Aves > Strigiformes > Strigidae > Strix > Strix aluco. The sequence goes on along the minus strand of NW_027436596.1, from coordinate 2,110 downwards.
AAGACAGAGGAGGAAGAGAGTGGAGGAAGAGAGAGGAAAAAGAGAGAGGAGGAAGAGAGAGGAGGAAGAGAGAGGAGGAAGAGAGGAAAAGGAGAGAGGAGGAAAAGTGAGGAGGAAGAGAGAGGAGGAAAGAGAGGAAGAGGAGAGAGGAGGAAAAGAGAAGAGGAAGAGAGAGGAGGAAGAGAGAGGAGGAAGAGAGAGGTGGAAGAGAAAGGAGGAACGGGGAGGAGAAAGAGAGAGGAAGAGAAGAGAGGAGGAAGAGAGAGGAGGAAGAGAGAGGAAGAGTAGAGAGGAGGAAAAGAGAAGAGGAAGAGAGTGGAGGAAGAGAGAGGAGGAAGAGAGAGGAGGAAGAGAGAGTAGAAAGAGAGAGGAAGAGGAGAGAGAAGGAAGACAAAGGAGGAAGAGAGTGGAGGAAGAGAGAGGAGGAAGAGAGAGGAGGAAGAGAGGAAAGGAGAGAGGAGGAAATGTGAGGAGGAAGAGAGAGGAGGAAGAGAGAGGTGGAAGGGAGAGGAAGAGGAGAGAGGAGGAAAAGAGAAGAGGAAGAGAGAGGAGGAAGAGAGAGGAGGAAGAGAGAGGAGGGATAGAGAGGACGAAGCGAGAGGTGGAAGAGAGAGGAGGAAGAGAGAGGAGGGGCAGAGATGAGGGGGAGAGAGGAGGATGAGAGAGGAGGAAGAGAGAGGAGCGGGAGAGAGGAGGGGGAGAAAGGAGGAAGAGAGAGGATGAAGAGAGAAGAAAATGAGAGAAGAGGAAGAGAGTGGAAAATAAGATGGGGGGAATGAGGAGGAGGAAAAGAGAGGAGGAAGACAGAGGAGGAAGAGAGAGGAGGAAGAGAAATGAGGAAGAGAAAGGATGAAGAAAGAGGAAAAGTAGAGAGGAGGAAGAGAGAGGAAAAGGGGAGAGGAGGAAGAGGAGGAGGAAAAGAGAAGAGGAAGAGAGTGGAGGAAGAGAGAGGAGGAGGAGAGAGGAAAAGGAGAGAGGAGGAAGAGAGAGTAGGACTAGAAGGAGAAAGAGAGAGGAGGAAGAGAGAGGAGAAAGAGAGGAGGAAGAGAGAGGAAAATGAGATAGGAGGAAAAGAGAGGAGGAAAAGAGAGGAGGAAGAGAGAGGAGGAAGAGAGAGGAGGAAGAGAGAGGAGGAAGAGAGAGGTGGAAAACAGAGGAAGAGGAGAGAGGAGGAAGACAGAGGAAGAAGAGAGAGGAGGAAGAGAGAGGAAAAAGAGGGAGGAGGAAGAGAGAGGAGGAAGAGAGAGGAGGAAGAGAGAGGAGGAAGAGAGAGCAGGACAAGAAAGGAGGATAAGAGACATGGAAGAGGGAGGAGGAGAGAGGAGGAAAAGAGAGGAGGAAGAGAGAGGAGGAAGAGAGAGCAGTAAGAGAGAGAAGGAAGAGAGAGGAGGAAGAGAGAGGAAGAGGAGAGAGAAGGAAGACAAAGGAGGAAGAGAGTGGAGGAAGAGAGAGGGGGAAGAGAGAGGAGGAAGAGAGGAAAAGGAGAGAGGAGGAAATGTGAGGAGGAAGAGAGAGGAGGAAGAGAGAGTTGGAAGGGAGAGGAAGAGGAGAGAGGAGGAAGAGAGAGGAGGAAGAGAGAGGAGGAAGAGAGAGGTGGAAGACAGAGGAAGAGGAGAGAGATGGAAGAGAGTGGAAAAGGGGCGAGGAGGAAGAGAGAGGAGGAAAAGAGAGGAGGAAGAGATATTAGGAAGAGAGATGAGGAAGAGAGAGGAGGAAGAGAAAGCAGGAAGAGAGAGGAGGAAGAGAGGCTGGAAGACAGAGGAAGAGGAGAGAGAAAGAAGAGAGAGGAGGAAGAGAGTGGAGGAAGAGAGAGGAAAAAGGGAGTGGAGGAAGAGAGAGGAGGAAGAGAGAGGAGGAAGAGAGAGGAGGAAGAGTGAGGAGGAAGAGAGGAAAAGGAGAGAGGAGAAAAAGTGAGGAGGAAGAGAGTGGAGGAAATGAGAAGGGGAAGAGAGAGGAGGAAGAGAGAGGAGGAACCGAGCAGGAAGAGAGAGGAGGAAGAGAGAGGGGAAAGAGAGAGGAGGAAAGGAAAGGAGGAAGAGAGAGGAAGAGGAGAGAGGAGGAAAACAGAAGACGAAGAGAGAGGAGGAATAGAGAGGAGGAAGAGAGAGGA
>NW_027436595.1:0-44210 GCF_031877795.1 Strix aluco | reverse complement strand
TAAGGAGGAAGAGAGAGGAAGAGAAGAGAGGAGGAAAAGAGAAGAGGAAGAGAGAGGAGGAAGAGAGAGGAGGAAGAGACAGGAGGAAGAGAGGAAAAAGAGAGAGGAGGGAATCTGAGGAGGAAGAGAGAGGAGGAAGAGAGAGGTGGAAGAGAGAGTAACAGGAGAGAGAAAGAAGAGAGTGGCGGAAGAGAGTGGAAGAAGAGAGAGGAAAAAGGGAGAGGAGGAAGAGAGAGGAGGAAGAGAGAGGAGGAAGAGAGAGGAGGAAGAGAGAGGAGGAAAATAGAAGGGGAAGATAGAGGAGGAAGAGAGAGGGGGAAGAGAGGAGGAAGAGAGAGAAGGAAGAGAGAGGAGAAAGAGAGAGGAGGAAGAGAAAGGAGGAAGAGAGAGAAAGAGGAGAGAGGAGGAAAAGACAAGAGGAAGAGAGAGGAGGAAGAGAGAGGAGAAAGAGAGAGGAGGAAAAGAGAGGAGGAAGAGAGGAAAAGGAGAGAAGAGGAAAAGTGAGGAGGAAGAGAGAGGGGGAAGAGAGAGGAGGAAGAGAGAGGAGGAAGAGAGAGGAGGAAGAGAGGAGGAAGAGAGAGGAGGAAGAGAGAGGAGAAAGAGAGAGGAGGAAGAGAAAGGAGGAAGAGAGAGGAAGAGGAGAGAGGAGGAAAAGAGAAGAGGAAGAGAGAGGAGGAAGAGAGAGGAGGAAGAGAGAGGAGGAAGAGAGAGGAGGGAGAGAGGAGGAAGAGAGAGGAGGAAGAGAGAGGAGGAAGAGAGAGGTAGAGGAGAGAGGAGGAAAAGAGAAGAGGAAGAGAGAGGAGGAAGAGAGAGGTGGAAGAGAAAGGAGGAAGAGGGAGGAGAAAGAGAGAGAAAGAGAAGAGAGGGGGAATAGAGAGGAGGAAGAGAGAGGAGAAAGAGAGAGGAGGAAGAGAGAGGAGGAAGAGAGAGGAGGAAGAGAGAGGTAGAGGAGAGAGGAGGAAAAGAGAAGAGGAAGAGTGAGGAGGAAGAGAGAGGAGGAAGAGAGAGGAGGAAGAGAGAGGAGGAAGTGAGGAGGAAGAGAGAGGAGGAAGAGAGAGGAGGAAGAGAGAGGAGGAATAGAGAGGAGGAAGAGAGAGGAGGAAGAGAGAGGAGGAAGAGAGATGAGGAAGAGGGAGGAGGAAGAGAGAGGAGGAAGAGATAGGAGGAAGAGAGAGGAAAAAGAGAGAGGAGGAAGAGAGAGGAGAAAGAGAGAGGAGGAAGAGAGAGGAGGAAGAGAGAGGAGGAAGAGAGAGGAGGAAGATAGAGGAGGAAGAGAGGAAAAGGTGAGAGGAGGAAATGTTGGGAGGAAGAGAGAGGGGGAAGAGAGAGGAGGGGTAGAGAGGAGGAAGCGAGAGGAGGAAGAGAGAGGAGGAAGAGAGAGGAGAAAGAGAGAGGAGGAAGACAGAGGAGGAAGAGAGAGGAGGAAGAGAGAGGAGGAAGAGAGAGGAGGAAGAGAGAGGAGGAAGACAGAGGAGGAAGACAGAGGAAGTGGAGAGAGAAGGAAGACAGAGGAGGAAGAGAGTGGAGGAAGATAGAAGAAAAAGAGAGAGGAGGAAGAGAGAGGAGGAAGAGAGAAGAGGAAGAGAGAGGAGGAAGAGAGAGGAAGAAGAGAGGAAAAGGAGAGAGGAGGAAAAGTGAGGAGGAAGAGAGAGGAGGAAGAGAGATGTGGAATGGAGAGGAAGAGGAGAGATGAGGAAAAGAGAAAAGGAAGAGAGAGTACGAAGAGAGAGGAGGAAGAGAGAGGAGGGGTAGAGAGGAGGAAGAGAGAGGAGGAAGAGAGAGGAGGAAGAGATAGGAGGAAGAGAGAGGAGGAAGAGGAGGTGGAAGAGAAAGGAGGAAGAGGGAGGAGAAAGAGAGAGGAAGAGAAGAGAGGAGGAAGAGAGAGGAGGAAGAGAGAGGAGAAAGAGAGAGGAGGAAGAGAGAGGAGAAAGAGAGAGGAGGAAGAGAGAGGAGGAAGAGAGAGGAGGAAGAGAGGAGGAACAGAGAGGAGGAAGAGAGAGGAGGAAGAGAGAGGAGGAAGAGAGAGGAGGAAGAGAGGAGGAGGAGAGAGGAGGAAGAGAGAGGAGAAAGAGAGAGGAGGAAGAGAAAGGAGGAAGAGAGAGGAAGAGAAGAGAGGAGGAAAAGAGAAGAGGAAGAGAGAGGAGGAAGAGAGAGGAGGAAGAGACAGGAGGAAGAGAGGAAAAAGAGAGAGGAGGGAATCTGAGGAGGAAGAGAGAGGAGGAAGAGAGAGGTGGAAGAGAGAGTAACAGGAGAGAGAAAGAAGAGAGTGGCGGAAGAGAGTGGAAGAAGAGAGAGGAAAAAGGGAGAGGAGGAAGAGAGAGGAGGAAGAGAGAGGAGGAAGAGAGAGGAGGAAGAGAGAGGAGGAAAAGAGAAGGGGAAGATAGAGGAGGAAGAGAGAGGGGGAAGAGAGGAGGAAGAGAGAGAAGGAAGAGAGAGGAGAAAGAGAGAGGAGGAAGAGAAAGGAGGAAGAGAGAGAAAGAGGAGAGAGGAGGAAAAGACAAGAGGAAGAGAGAGGAGGAAGAGAGAGGAGAAAGAGAGAGGAGGAAAAGAGAGGAGGAAGAGAGGAAAAGGAGAGAAGAGGAAAAGTGAGGAGGAAGAGAGAGGGGGAAGAGAGAGGAGGAAGAGAGAGGAGGAAGAGAGAGGAGGAAGAGAGGAGGAAGAGAGAGGAGGAAGAGAGAGGAGAAAGAGAGAGGAGGAAGAGAAAGGAGGAAGAGAGAGGAAGAGGAGAGAGGAGGAAAAGAGAAGAGGAAGAGAGAGGAGGAAGAGAGAGGAGGAAGAGAGAGGAGGAAGAGAGAGGAGGGAGAGAGGAGGAAGAGAGAGGAGGAAGAGAGAAGAGGAAGAGAGAGGTAGAGGAGAGAGGAGGAAAAGAGAAGAGGAAGAGAGAGGAGGAAGAGAGAGGTGGAAGAGAAAGGAGGAAGAGGGAGGAGAAAGAGAGAGAAAGAGAAGAGAGGGGGAAGAGAGAGGAGGAAGAGAGAGGAGAAAGAGAGAGGAGGAAGAGAGAGGAGGAAGAGAGAGGAGGAAGAGAGAGGTAGAGGAGAGAGGAGGAAAAGAGAAGAGGAAGAGTGAGGAGGAAGAGAGAGGAGGAAGAGAGAGGAGGAAGAGAGAGGAGGAAGAGAGGAGGAACAGAGAGGAGGAAGAGAGAGGAGGAAGAGAGAGGAGGAAGAGAGAGGAGGAAGAGAGGAGGAGGAGAGAGGAGGAAGAGAGAGGAGAAAGAGAGAGGAGGAAGAGAAAGGAGTAAGAGAGAGGAAGAGGAGAGAGGATGAAAAGAGAAGAGGAAGAGAGAGGAGGAAGAGAGAGGAGGAAGAGAGAGGAGGAAGAGAGAGGAGGAAGAGAGGAAAAAGAGAGAGGAGGGAATGTGAGGAGGAAGAGAGAGGAGGAAGAGAGAGGAGGAAGAGAGAGGAGGTAGAGAGTGGAGGAAGAGAGAGTTGGAAGAGAGAGGAGAAAGAGAGAGGTTTAAGAGAGAGGAGGAAGAGAGAGGAGGAAGAGAGAGGAGGAATAGAGAAGAGGAAGAGAGAGGAGGAAGAGAGAGGAGGAAGAGAGAGGAGGAAGAGAGAGGAAGAGGAGAGAGGAGGAAAAGAGAAGATGAAGAGAGAGGAGGAAGAGAGAGGAGAAAGAGAGAGGAGGGGTAGAGAGGAGGAAGTGAGAGGAGGAAGAGAGAGGTGGTAGACAGAGGAAGAGGAGAGAGAAGGAAGACAGAGGAAAAGGGGAGAGGAGGAAGAGAGAGGAGGAAGAGAGAGGAGGAAGTGAGGAGGAAGAGAGAGGAGGAAGATAGAGGAGGAAGAGAGAGGAGGAAGAGAGAGGAGGAAGAGAGAGGAGGAAGAGAGAGGAGGAAGAGAGATGAGGAAGAGGGAGGAGGAAGAGAGAGGAGGAAGAGATAGGAGGAAGAGAGAGAAAAAGAGAGAGGAGGAAGAGAGAGGAGGAAGAGAGTGGAGGAAGAGAGAGGAGGAAGAGAGAGGAGGAAGAGAGGAAAAGGAGAGAGGAGGAAAAGTGAGGAGGAAGAGAGAGGGGGAAGAGAGTGGAGGAAGAGAGAGGAAAAAGAGAGAGGAGGAAGAGAGGAAAAGGAGAGAGAAGGGAATGTGAGGAGGAAGAGAGAGAAAGAAGAGAGAGTTGGAAGAGAGAGGAGAAATAGAGAGGTGGTAGAGAGAGGAGGAAGAGAGAGGAGGAAGAGAGAGGAAGAAGGGAGTGGAGGAAAAGAGAAGAGGAAGAGAGAGGAGGAAGAGAGAGGAGGAAGAGAGAGGAGGGGTAGAGAGGAGGAAGCGAGAGGAGGAAGTGAGAGGAGGAATAGAGAGGAAGAGGTGAGGAGGAAAAGAGAAGAGGAAGAGAGAGGAGGAAGAGAGAGGAGGAAGAAAAAGGAGGGTTAGAGAGGAGGAAGAGAGAGGAGGAAGAGAGAGGAGGAAGAGAGAGGTGGAAGAGAAAGGAGGAAGAGGGAGGAGAAAGAGAGAGGAAGAGAAGAGAGGAGGAAGAGAGAGGAGGAAGAGAGAGGAGAAAGAGAGAGGAGAAAGAGAGAACAGGAAGAGAGAGGTAGAGGAGAGAGGAGGAAAAGTGAAGAGGAAGAGAGAGGAGGAAGAGAGAGGTGGAAGACAGAGGAAGAGGAGAGAGAAGGAAGATAGAGGAAAAGGGGAGAGGAGGAAGAGAGAGGAGAAAAAGAGTGGAGGAAGAGAGAGGAGGAAGAGAGATGAGGAAGAGGGAGGAGGAAGAGAGAAGAGGAAGAGATAGGAGGAAGAGAGAGGAAAAAGAGAGAGGAGGAAGAGAGAGGAGGAAGAGAGAGGAGGAAGAGAGAGGAGGAAGAGAGAGGAGGAAGAGAGGAAAAGGAGAGAGGAGGAAAAGTGAGGAGGAAGAGAGAGGGGGAAGAGAGTGGAGGAAGAGAGAGGAAAAAGAGAGAGGAGAAAGAGAGAGGAGGAAGAGAGAGGAGGAAGAGAGAGGAGGAAGAGAGAGGAGGAAGAGAGAGGAGGAAGAGAGGAAAAGGTGAGAGGAGGAAATGTTGGGAGGAAGAGAGAGGAGGAAAAGTGAAGGGGAAGAGAGAGGAGGAAGAGAGAGGAGGAAGAGAGAGGAGGGGTAGAGAGGAGGAAGCGAGAGGAGGAAGAGAGAGGAGGAAGAGAGAGGAGAAAGAGAGAGGAGGAAGAGAGAGGAGGAAGAGAGAGGAGGAAGAGAGAGGAGGAAGAGAGAGGAGGAAGAGAGAGGCGGAAGAGAGAGGAGGAAAAGAGAGGAGGAAGACAGAGGAAGTGGAGAGGGAAGGAAGACAGAGGAGGAAGAGAGTGGAGGAAGATAGAGGAAAAAGAGAGAGGAGGAAGAGAGAGGAGGAAGAGAGAGGAGGAAGTGAGGAGGAAGAGAGAGGAGGAAGAGAGAGGAGGAAGAGAGAGGAGGAAGAGAGAGGAGGAAGAGAGAGGAGGAAGAGAGACGAGGAAGAGAGATGAGGAAGAGGGAGGAGGAAGAGAGAGGAGGAAGAGATAGGAGGAAGAGAGAGGAAAAAGAGAGAGGAGGAAGAGAGAAGAGGAAGAGAGTGGAGGAAGAGAGAGGAGGAAGAGAGAGGAGGAAGAGGGAAAAGGAGAGAGGAGGAAAAGTGAGGAGGAAGAGAGAGGGGGAAGAGAGTGGAGGAAGAGAGAGGAAAAAGAGAGAGGAGGAAGAGAGGAAAAGGAGAGAGAAGGGAATGTGAGGAGGAAGAGAGAGAAAGAAGAGAGAGTTGGAAGAGAGAGGAGAAAGAGAGAGGTGGTAGAGAGAGGAGGAAGAGAGAGGAGGAAGAGAGAGGAAGAAGAGAGTGCAGGAAAAGAGAAGAGGAAGAGAGAGGAGGAAGAGAGAGGAGGAAGAGAGAGGAGGGGTAGAGAGGAGGAAGCGAGAGGAGGAAGTGAGAGGAGGAATAGAGAGGAAGAGGTGAGAGGAGGAAAAGGGAAGAGGAAGAGAGAGGAGGAAGAGAGAGGAGGAAGAAAAAGGAGGGTTAGAGAGAAGGAAGAGAGAGGAGGAAGAGAGAGGAGGAAGAGAGAGGTGGAAGAGAAAGGAGGAAGAGGGAGGAGAAAGAGAGAGGAAGAGAAGAGAGGAGGAAGAGAGAGGAGGAAGAGAGAGGAGAAAGAGAGAGGAGAAAGAGAGAACAGGAGAGAGAGGTAGAGGAGAGAGGAGGAAAAGTGAAGAGGAAGAGAGAGGAGGAAGAGAGAGGTGGAAGACAGAGGAAGAGGAGAGAGAAGGAAGATAGAGGAAAAGGGGAGAGGAGGAAGAGAGAGGAGGAAAAGAGAGGAGGAAGAGAGAGGAGGAAGAGAGATGAGGAAGAGGGAGGAGGAAGAGAGAGGAGGAAGAGATAGGAGGAAGAGAGAGGAAAAAGAGAGAGGAGGAAGAGAGAGGAGGAAGAGAGAGGAGGAAGAGAGGAAAAGGAGAGAGGAGGAAAAGTGAGGAGGAAGAGAGAGGGGGAAGAGAGTGGAGGAAGAGAGAGGAAAAGAGAGAGGAGAAAGAGAGAGGAGAAGAGAGAGGAGGAAGAGAGAGGAGGAAGAGAGAGGAGGAAGAGAGAGGAGGAAGAGAGGAAAAGGTGAGAGGAGGAAATGTTGGGAGGAAGAGAGAGGAGGAAAAGTGAAGGGGAAGAGAGAGGAGGAAGAGAGAGGGGGAAAGAGAGGAGGGGTAGAGAGGAGGAAGCGAGAGGAGGAAGAGAGAGGAGGAAGAGAGAGGAGAAAGAGAGAGGAGGAAGAGAGAGGAGGAAGAGAGAGGAGGAAGAGAGAGGAGGAAGAGAGAGGAGGAAGAGAGAGGAGGAAAAGAGAGGAGGAATACAGAGGAAGTGGAGAGAGAAGGAAGACAGAGGAGGAAGAGAGTGGAGGAAGATAGAGGAAAAAGAGAGAGGAGGAAGAGAGAGGAGGAAGAGAGAAGAGGAAGAGAGAGGAGGAAGAGAGAGGAGGAAGAGAGGAAAAGGAGAAGGGAGGAAAAGTGAGGAGGAAGAGAGAGGAGGAAGAGAGATGTGGAATGGAGAGGAAGAGGAGAGAGGAGGAAAAGAGAAAAGGAAGAGAGTACGAAGAGAGAGGAGGAAGAGAGAGGAGGGGTAGAGAGGAGGAAGAGAGAGGAGGAAGAGAGAGGAGGAAGAGATAGGAGGAAGAGAGAGGAGGAAGAGGAGGTGGAAGAGAAAGGAGGAAGAGGGAGGAGAAAAAGAGAGGAAGAGAAGAGAGGAGGAAGAGAGAGGAGGAAGAGAGAGGAGAAAGAGAGAGGAGGAAGAGAGAGGAGGAAGAGAGAGGAAGAGGAGAGAGGAGGAAAAGAGAAGAGGAAGAGAGAGGAGGAAGAGAGAGGAGGAAGAGAGAGGAGGGGTAGAGAGGAGGCAGAGAGAGGTGGAAGAGAAAGGAAGAAGAGGGAGGAGAAAGAGAGAGGAAGAGAAGAGAGGAGGAAGAGAGAGGAGGACGACAGAGAAGGAAGATAGAGGATGGGTAGAGAGGAGGGAGCGAGAGGAGGAAGCGAGAGGAGGAAGAGAGAGGAGGAAGAGAGAGGAGGAAGAGAGAGGAGGGGTAGAGAGGTGGAAAAGAGAGGAGGGAGAGAGAGGAGGAAGAGAGAGGAGGAAGAGAGAGGTGGAAGAGAAAGGAGGAAGAGGGAGGAGGAAGAGAGAGGAGGAGAAGAGAGGAGGAAGAGAGAGGAGGAAGAGAGAGGAGAAAGAGAGAGGAGGAAGAGAGAGGAGGAAGAGAGAGGAAGAGGAGAGAGGAGGAAAATAGAAGAGGAAGAGAGAAGAGGAAGAGAGAGGTGGAAGACAGAGGAAGAGGAGAGAGAAGGAAGATAGAGGAAAAGGGGAGAGGAGGAAGAGAGAGGAGGAAAAGAGAGGAGGAAGAGAGAGGAGGAAGAGAGATGAGGAAGAGAGGAAAAGGAGAGAGGAGGAAAAGTGAGGAGGAAGAGAGAGGAGGAAAATAGAAGAGGAAGAGAGAGGAGGAAGAGAAAGGAGGAACAGAGAGGAAGAGGAGAGAGGAGGAAAAGAGAAGAGGAAGAGAGAGGAGGAAGAGAGAGGAGGAAGAGAGAGGAGGAAGAGAGAGGAGGAAGAGAGAGGAGGAAAAGAGGAAAAGGAGAGAGGAGGAAATGTGAGGAGGAAGAGAGAGGAGGAAGAGAGATGAGGAAGAGAGTGGAGGAAGAGAGAGGAGGAAGAGAGAGGAGAAAGAGAGAGGTGGAAGACAGAGGAGGAAGAGAGTGGAGGAAGAGAGAGGAAAAAGAGAGAGGAGGAAGAGAGAGGAGGAAGAGAGAGGAGGAAGAGAGAGAAGAAAGAGAGAGGAGGAAGAGAGAGGAGGAAGAGAGGAAAAGGAGAGAGGAGGAAAAGTGAGGAGGAAGAGAGAGGAGGAAGAGAGAGGGGGGGTATAGAGGAGGAAGCGAGAGGAGGAAGAGAGAGGAGGAATAGAGAGCAGGAAGAGAGAGGAGGAAGAGAGGAAAAGGAGAGTGGAGGAAAAGAGAGGAAGAGGAGAGAGGAGGAAAAGAGAAGAGGAAGAGAGGGGAGGAAGAGAGAGGAGGAAGAGAGAGGAGGGGTAGAGAGGAGGCAGAGAGAGGTGGAAGAGAAAGGAGGAAGAGGGAGGAGAAAGAGAGAAGAAGAGAAGAGAGGAGGAAGAGAGAGGAGGAAGACAGAGAAGGAAGAGAGAGGATGGGTAGAGAGGAGGAAGCGAGAGGAGGAAGCGAGAGGAGGAAGAGAGAGGAGGAAGAGAGAGGAGGAAGAGAGAGGAGGAAGAGAGAGGAAGAGGAGAGACGAGGAAAAAAGAAGAAGAAGAGAGAGGAGGAAGAGAGAGGAGGAAGAGAGAGGAGGAGTAGAGAGGAGGAAGAGAGAGGAGGAAGAGAGAGAAGAAAGAGAGAGGAGGAAGAGAGAGGAGGGAGAGAGGAAAAGGGGAGAGGAGGAAAAGTGAGGAGGAAGAGAGAGGAGGAAAAGAGAAGTGGAAGATAGAGGAGGAAGAGAGAGGAGGAAGAGAGAGGAAGTGGAGAGAAGAGGAAAAGAGAAGAGGAAGAGATTGGAGGAAAAGAGAGGAGGAAGAGAGAGGAGGAAGAGAGAGGTGGAAGACAGAGGAAGAGGAGAGAGAAGGAAGACAGAGGAGAAAGAGAGTGGAGGAAGAGAGAGGAGGAAGAGAGATGAGGAAGAGAGGAAAAGGAGAGAGGAGGAAAAGTGAGGAGGAAGAGAGAGGAGGAAAAGAGAAGAGGAAGAGAGAGGAGGAAGAGAGAGGAGGAAGAGAGAGGAGGGGTAGAGAGGAGGAAGCGAGAGGAGGAAGAGAGAGGAGGAATAGAGAGAAGGAAAACAGAGGAGGAAAAGAGAGAAAGAGGAGACAGGAGGAAAAGAGAAGATGAAGAGAGAGGAGGAAGAGAGAGGAGGAAGAGAGAGGAGGGGTAGAGAGGAGGAAGAGAGAGGAGGAAGAGAGAGGAGGAAGAGAGAGGTGGAAGAGAAAGGAGGAAGAGGAAGGAGAAAGAGAGAGGAAGAGAAGAGAGGAGGAAGAGAGAGGAGGAAGAGAGAGGAGAAAGAGAGAGGAGGAAGGAGAGGAGGAAGAGAGAGGAAGAGGAGAGAGGAGGAAAAGGGAAGAGGAAGAGAGAGAAGGAAGAGAGAGGAGGAAGAGAGAGGAGGGGTAGAGAGGAGGCAGAGAGAGGTGGAAGAGAAAGGAAGAAGAGGGAGGAGAAAGAGAGAGGAAGAGAAGAGAGGAGGAAGAGAGAGGAGGAAGACAGAGAAGGAAGATAGAGGATGGGTAGAGAGGAGGGAGCGAGAGGAGGAAGCGAGAGGAGGAAGAGAGAGGAGGAAGAGAGAGGAGGAAGAGAGAGGAGGGGTAGAGAGGAGGAAGAGAGAGGAGGAAGAGAGAGGAGGAAGAGAGAGGAGGAAGAGACAGGTGGAAGAGAAAGGAGGAAGAAGGAGAAGAGAGAGGAGGAGAAGAGAGGAGGAAGAGAGAGGAGGAAGAGAGAGGAGAAAGAGAGAGGAGGAAGAGAGAGGAGGAAGAGAGAGGAAGAGAGAGGTGGAAGAGAAAGGAGGAAGAGGGAGGAGAAAGAGAGAGGAAGAGAAGAGAGGAGGAAGAGAGAGGAGGAAGAGAGAGGAGGAAGAGAGAGGAGAAAGAGAGAGGAGGAAGAGAGAGGAAGAGGAGAAAGGAAGAGGAGAGAGGAGGAAAAGAGAAGAGGAAGTGAGAGGAGGAAGAGAGAGGAGGAAGAGAGAGGAGGAAGAGAGAGGAGGAAGAGAGAGGAAGAGGAGAGAGGAAGAGGAGAGAGGAGGAAAAGAGAAGAGGAAGTGAGAGGAGGAAGAGAGAGGAGGAAGAGAGAGGAGGAAGAGAGAGGAGGAAGAGTGATGAGAAAGAGAGAGGAGGAAGAGAGAGGAGGAAGAGAGAGGAGGAAGAGAGAGGTGGAAGACAGAGGAAGAGGAGAGAGAAAGAAGACAGAGGAGGAAGAGAGCGGAGGAAGAGAGAGGAAAAAGAGAGAGGAGGGAGAGAGAGGAGGAAGAGAGGAAAAGGAGAGTGGAGGAAAAGTGGGGAGGAAGAGAGAGGAGGAAAAGAGAAGGGGAAGAGAGAGGAGGAAGAGAGAGGAGGAAGAGAGAGGAGGGGTAGAGAAGAGGAAGCAAGAGCAGGAAGAGAGAGGAGGAAGAGAGAGGAAGAGGAGAGAGGAGGAAAAGAGTAGAGGAAGAGAGAGGAGGAAGAGAGAGGATGAAGAGAGGCGAGGAAGAGAGAGGAAGAAGAGAGAGGAGGAAAAGAGAAGAGGAAGAGAGAGGAGGAAGAGAGAGGAGGAAGAGAGAGGAGGGGTAGAGAGGAGGAAGAGAGAGGAGGAAGAGAGAGGAGGAAGAGAGAGGTGGAAGAGAAAGGAGGAAGAGGGAGGAGAAAGAGAGAGGAAGAAAAGAGAGGAGGAAGAGAGAGGAGGAAGAGAGAGGAGAAAGAGAGAGGACGAAGAGAGAGGAGGAAGAGAGAGGAAGAGGAGAGAGGAGGAAAAGAGAAGAGGAAGAGAGAGGAGGAAGAGAGAGGTGGAAGACAGAGGAAGAGGAGAGAGAAGGAAGATAGAGGAAAAGGGGAGAGGAAGAAGAGAGAAAAGGAAAAGAGAGGAGGAAGAGAGAGGAGGAAGAGAGATGAGGAAGAGAGAGGAGGAAGAGAGAGGAGGAAGAGAGAGGAGGAAGAGTGAGGAGGAAGAGAGAGGAGGAAGAGAGAGGAGGAAGAGAGAGGAGGAAGAGAGAAGTGGAAGACAGAGGAAGAGGATCGAGAAAGAAGACAGAGGAGGAAGAGAGTGGAGGAAGAGAGAGGAAAAAGAGAGAGGAGGGAGAGAGAGGAGGAAGAGAGAGGAGGAAGAGAGAAGAGGAAGAGAGAGGAGGAAGAGAGGAAAAGGAGAGTGGAAGAAATGTGGGGAGGAAGAGAGAGGAGTAAAAGAGAAGGGGAAGAGAGAGGAGGAAGAGAGAGGGGGAAGAGAGAGGAGGGGTAGAGAGGAGGAAGCGAGAGTAAGAAGAGAGAGAAGGAAGAGAGAGGAAGAGGAGAGAGGGGGAAAAGAGAAGAGGAAGAGAAAGGAGGAAGAGAGAGGAGGAAGAGAGAGGAGGGGTAGAGAGGAGGAAGCGAGAGGAGGAACAGAGAGGAGGAAGAGAGAGGAGGAAGAGAGTGGAGGAAGAGAGAGGTGGAAGAAAAAGGAGGAAGAGGGAGGAGAAAGAGAGAGGAAGAGAAGAGAGGAGGAAGAGAGAGGAGGAAGAGGGAGGAGAAAGAGAGAGGAGGATGAGAGAGGAGGAAGAGAGAGGAGGAAGAGAGAGGAGGAAGAGAGAGGAGGAAGAGAGAGGTGGAAGAGAGAGGAAAAAGGGAGAGGAGGAAGGGAGAGGAGGAAGAGAGAGGAGGAAGAGAGAGGAGGAAGAGAGGAAAAGGAGAGAGGAGGAAAAGTGTGGAGGAAGAGAGAGGAGGAAAAGAGAAGGGGAAGAGAGAGGAGGAAGAGAGAGGGGGAAGAGAGAGGAGGGGTAGAGAGGAGGAAGCGATAGGAGGAAGAGAGTGGAGGAAGAGTGAGGAAGAGGAGGGAGGACGAAAAGAGAAGAGGAAGAGAGAGGAGGAAGAGAGAGGAGGGGTAGAGAGGAGGAAGAGAGAGGAGGAAGAGAGAGGAGGAAGAGAGAGGAGAAAGAGAGAGGAGGAAGAGAGAGGTGGAAGACAGAGGAAGAGGAGAGAGCAAGAAGACAGAGGAGGAAGAGAGTGGAGGAAGAGAGAGGAAAAAGAGAGAGGAGGGAGAGAGAGGAGGAAAAGAGAGGAGGAAGAGAAAGGAGGAAGAGAGAGGAGGAAGAGAGGAAAAGGAGAGTGGAGGAAAAGTGGGGAGGAAGAGAGAGGAGGAAAAGAGAAGGGGAAGAGAGAGGAGGAAGAGAGAGGGGGAAGAGAGAGGAGGGGTAGAGAGGAGGAAGCGAGAGGAGGAAGAGAGAGAAGGAAGAGAGAGGAAGAGGAGAGAGGAGGAAAAGAGAAGAGGAATAGAGAGGAGGAAGAGAGAGGAGGAAGAGAGAGGAGGGGTAGAGAGGAGGAAGCGAGAGGAGGAATAGAGAGGAGGAAGAGAGAGGAGGAAGAGAGTGGAGGAAGAGAGAGGTGGAAGAGAAAGGAGGAAGAGGGAGGAGAAAGAGAGAGGAAGAGAAGAGAGGAGGAAGAGAGAGGAGGAAGAGAGAGGAGAAAGAGAGAGGAGGAAGAGAGAGGAGAAAGAGAGAGGAGGAAGAGAGGGGAGGAAGAGAGAGGAAGAGGAGAGAGGAGGAAAAGAGAAGAGGAAGAGAGAGGAGGAAGAGAGACGTGGAAAACAAAGAAAGAGGAGATAGAATGAAGATAGAGGAAAAGGGGAGAGGAGGAAGAGAGAGGAGGAAAAGAAAGGAGGAAGAGAGAGGAGGAAGAGAGATGAGGAAGAGAGGAAAAGAAGAGAGGAGGAAAAGTGAGGATGAAGAGAGAGGAGGAAAAGAGAAGAGGAAGAGAGAGGAGGAAGAGAGAGGAGGAAGAGAGAGGTGGAAGACAGAGGAAGAGGAGAGAGAAGGAAGAGAGTGGAAAAGGGGAGAGGATGAAGAGAGAGGAGGAAGAGATATGAGGAAGAGAGAGGAGGAAGAGAGAGGAGGAAGAGAGAGGTGGAAGACAGAGGAAGAGGAGAGAGAAAGAAGAGAGAGGTGGAAGAGAGTGGAGGAAGAGAGAGGAAAAAGGGAGAGGAGGAAGAGAGAGGAGGAAGAGAGAGGAGGGAGAGAGAGGAGGAAGAGAGAGGAGGAAGAGAGGAAAAGGAGAGAGGAGGAAAAGTGAGGAGGAAGAGAGAGGAGGAAAAGGGAAGGGGAAGAGAGAGAAGGAAGTGAGAGGGGGAAGAGAGAGGAGGGGTAGAGAGGAGGAAGCGAGAAGAGGAGGAATAGAAAGGAGGAAGAGAGGAGGAAGAGAGAGGAGGAAGAGAGAGAAGAAAGAGAGAGGAGGAAGAGAAAGGAGGAAGAGAGAGGAAGAGGAGAGGGGAGGAAAAGAGAAGCGGAAGAGAGAGGAGGAAGAGAGAGGAGAAGAGAGAGGAGGAAGAGAGAGGAGGTAGAGAGAAGGAGGAAGAGAGAGAAGGAAGAGAGGAAAAGGAAAGAGGAGAAAATGTGAGGAGGAAGAGAGAGGAGGAAGAGAAAGGAAAAAGAGAGAGGAGGAAGAGAGAGGAGGTAGAGAGAGGAGGAAGAGAGAGGAAGAAGAGAGAGGAGGAAGAGAGAGGAGGAAGACAGAGAAGGAAGAGAGAGGATGGGTAGAGAGGAGGAAGCGAGAGCAGGAAGCGAGAGGAGGAAGAGAGAGGAGAAAGAGAAAGGAGGAAGAGAGAGGAGGAAGAGAGAGGAAGAGGAGAGAGGAGGAAAAAAGAAGAGGAAGAGAGAGGAGGAAGAGAGAGGAGGAAGAGAGAGGAGGAAGAGAGATGAGGAAGAGAGGAAAAGGAAAGAGGAGGAAAAGTGAGGAGGAAGAGAGAGGAGGAAAAGAGAAGAGGAAGAGAGAGGAGGAAGAGAGAGGAGGAAGAGAGAGGAGGGGTAGAGATGAGGAAGCGAGAGGAGGAAGAGAGAGGAGGAATAGAGAGGAGGAAAAGAGAGGAGGAAAAGAGAGGAAGAGGAGAGAGGAGGAAAAGAGAAGATGAAGAGAGAGAAGGAAGAGAGAGGAGGAAGAGAGAGGAGGGGTAGAGAGGAGGAAGAGAGAGGAGGAAGAGAGAGGTGGAAGAGAAAGGAGGAAGAGGGAGGAGAAAGAGAAGGAAGAGAAGAGAGGAGGAAGAGAGAGGAGGAAGAGAGAGGAGAAAGAGAGAGGATGAAGAGAGAGGAGGAAGAGAGAGGAAGAGTAGAGAGGAGGAAAAGAGAAGAGGAAGAGAGAGGAGGAAGAGAGAGGAGGAATAGAGAGGAGGAAGAGACAGGAGGAAGAGAGAGGAGGAAGAGAGAGGAGGAAGAGAGAGGAGGAAGAGAAAGGAGGAAGAGAGAGGTGGAAGACAGAGGAAGAGGAGAGAGCAAGAAGACAGAGGAGGAAGAGAGAGGAGGAAGAGAGAGGGGGAAGAGAGAGGAGGGGTAGAGAGGAGGAAGCGAGAGGAGGAAGAGAGAGGACGAAGAGAGAGGAAGAGGAGAGAGGAGGAAAGAGAAGAGGAAGAGAGAGAGAGGAGAGAGAGAGGAGGAAGAGAGAGGAGGGGTAGAGAGGAGGAAGCGAGAGGAGGAACAGAGAGGAGGAAGAGAGAGGAGGAAGAGAGTGGAGGAAGAGAGAGGTGGAAGAGAAAGGAGGAAGAGGGAGGAGAAAGAGAGAGGAAGAGAAGAGAGGAGGAAGAGAGAGGAAGAGGAGAGAGGAGGAAAAGAGAAGAGGAAGAGAGAGGAGGAAGAGAGAGGTGGAAAACAGAGAAAGAGGAGATAGAAGGAAGATAGAGGAAAAGGGGAGAGGAGGAAGAGAGAGGAGGAAAAGAAAGGAGGAAGAGAGAGGAGGAAGAGAGATGAGGAAGAGAGGAAAAGGAGAGAGGAGGAAAAGTGAGGAGGAAGAGAGAGGAGGAAAAGAGAAGAGGAAGAGAGAGGAGGAAGAGAGAGGTGGAAGACAGAGGAAGAGGAGAGAGAAGGAAGAGAGTGGAAAAGGGGAGAGGAGGAAGAGAGAGGAGGAAGAGAGATGAGGAAGAGACAGGAGGAAGAGAGAGGAGGAAGAGAGAGGTGGAAGACAGAGGAAGAGGAGAGAGAAAGAAGAGAGAGGATGAAGAGAGTGGAGGAAGAGAGAGGAAAAAGGGAGAGGAGGAAGAGAGAGGAGGAAGAGAGAGGAGGGAGAGAGAGGAGGAAGAGAGAGGAGGAAGAGAGGAAAAGGAGAGAGGAGGAAAAGTGAGGAGGAAGAGAGAGGAGGAAAAGGGAAGGGGAAGAGAGAGGAGGAAGAGAGAGGGGGAAGAGAGAGGAGGGGTAGAGAGGAGGAAGCGAGAGGAGGAATAGAAAGGAGGAAGAGAGTGGAGGAAGAGAGAGGAGGAAGAGAAAGGAAAAAGAGAGAGGAGGAAGAGAGAGGAGGAAGAGAGAGGAAGAAGAGAGAGGAGGAAGAGAGAGGAGGAAGACAGAGAAGGAAGAGAGAGGATGGGTACTGAGGAGGAAGCGAGAGCAGGAAGCGAGAGGAGGAAGAGAGAGGAGGAAGAGAGAGGAGGAAGAGAGAGGAGGAAGAGGAAGAGGAGAGAAGAGGAAAAGAGAAGAAGAAGAGAGAGGAGGAAGAGAGAGGAGGAAGAGAGAGGAGGAAGAGAGAGGAGGAAGAGAGAGGAGGAAGAGAGATGAGGAAGAGAGAGGAGGAAGAGAGAGGTGGAAGACAGAGGAAGAGGAGAGAGCAAGAAGACAGAGGAGGAAGAGAGTGGAGGAAGAGAGAGGAAAAAGAGAGAGGAGGGAGAGAGAGGAGGAAGAGAGAGGAGGAAGAGAGAGGAGGAAGAGAGAGGAGGAAGAGAGAGGAGGAAGAGAGGAAAAGGAGAGTGGAGCAAAAGTGGGGAGGAAGAGAGAGGAGGAAGAGAGAGGAGGAAGAGAGTGGAGGAAGAGAGAGGAGGAAGAGAAAGGAAAAAGAGAGAGGAGGAAGAGAGAGGAGGAAGAGAGTGGAGGAAGAGACCGGAGGAAGAGAAAGGAAAAAGAGAGAGGAGGAAGAGAGAGGAGGAAGAAAGAGGAGGAAGAGAGAGGAAGAAGAGAGAGGAGGAAGAGAGAGGAGGAAGACAGGGAAGGAAGAGAGAGGATGGGTAGAGAGGAGGAAGCGAGAGCAGGAAGCGAGAGGAGGAAGAGAGAGGAGGAAGAGAGAGGAGGAAGAGAGATGAGGAAGAGAGGAAAAGGAGAGAGGAGGAAAAGTGAGGAGGAAGAGAGAGGAGGAAAAGAGAAGAGGAAAAGAGAGGAGGAAAAGAGAGGAAGAGGAGAGAGGAGGAAAAGAGAAGATGAAGAGAGAGAAGGAAGAGAGAGGAGGAAGAGAGAGGAGGGGTAGAGAGGAGGAAGAGAGAGGAGGAAGAGAGAGGAGGAAGAGAGAGGAGGAAGAGAGGAAAAGGAGAGTGGAGCAAAAGTGGGGAGGAAGAGAGAGGAGGAAAAGAGAAGGGGAAGAGAGAGTAGGAAGAGAGAGGGGGAAGAGAGAGGAGGGGTAGAGAGGAGGAAGCGAGAGGAGGAAGAGAGAGGACGAAAAGAGAGGAAGAGGAGAGAGGAGGAAAAGAAAAGAGGAAGAGAGAGGAGAAAGAGAGAGGAGGAAGAGAGAGGAGGAAGAGAGTGGAGGAAGAGAGAGGTGGAAGAGAAAGGAGGAAGAGGGAGGAGAAAGAGAGAGGAAGAGAAGAGAGGAGGAAGAGAGAGGAAGAGGAGAGAGGAGGAAAAGAGAAGAGGAAGAGAGAGGAGGAAGAGAGAGGTGGAAAACAGAGAAAGAGGAGATAGAAGGAAGATAGAGGAAAAGGGGAGAGGAGGAAGAGAGAGGAGGAAAAGAAAGGAGGAAGAGAGAGGAGGAAGAGAGATGAGGAAGAGAGGAAAAGGAGAGAGGAGGAAAGTGAGGAGGAAGAGAGAGGAGGAAAAGAGAAGAGGAAGAGAGAGGAGGAAGAGAGAGGAGGAAGAGAGAGGTGGAAGAGAGAGGAAGAGGAGAGAGAAGGAAGAGAGTGGAAAAGGGGAGAGGAGGAAGAGAGAGGAGAAGAGAGATGAGGAAGAGACAGGAGGAAGAGAGAGGAGGAAGAGAGAGGTGGAAGACAGAGGAAGAGGAGAGAGAAAGAAGAGAGAGGATGAAGAGAGTGGAGGAAGAGAGAGGAAAAAGGGAGAGGAGGAAGAGAGAGGAGGAAGAGAGAGGAGGGAGAGAGAGGAGGAAGAGAGAGGAGGAAGAGAGGAAAAGGAGAGAGGAGGAAAAGTGAGGAGGAAGAGAGAGGAGGAAAAGGGAAGGGGAAGAGAGAGGAGGAAGAGAGAGGGGGAAGAGAGAGGAGGGGTAGAGAGGAGGAAGCGAGAGGAGGAATAGAAAGGAGGAAGAGAGTGGAGGAAGAGAGAGGAGGAAGAGAAGGAAAAGAGAGAGGAGGAAGAGAGAGGAGGAAGAGAGAGGAAGAAGAGAGAGGAGGAAGAGAGAGGAGGAAGACAGAGAAGGAAGAGAGAGGATGGGTACTGAGGAGGAAGCGAGAGCAGGAAGCGAGAGGAGGAAGAGAGAGGAGGAAGAGAGAGGAGGAAGAGAGAGGAGGAAGAGGAAGAGGAGAGAAGAGGAAAAGAGAAGAAGAAGAGAGAGGAGGAAGAGAGAGGAGGAAGAGAGAGGAGGAAGAGAGAGGAGGAAGAGAGAGGAGGAAGAGAGATGAGGAAGAGAGAGGAGGAAGAGAGAGGTGGAAGACAGAGGAAGAGGAGAGAGCAAGAAGACAGAGGAGGAAGAGAGTGGAGGAAGAGAGAGAAAAAAGAGAGAGGAGGGAGAGAGAGGAGGAAGAGAGAGGAGGAAGAGAGAGGAGGAAGAGAGAGGAGGAAGAGAGAGGAGGAAGAGAGGAAAAGGAGAGTGGAGCAAAAGTGGGGAGGAAGAGAGAGGAGGAAGAGAGAGGAGGAAGAGAGTGGAGGAAGAGAGAGGAGGAAGAGAAAGGAAAAAGAGAGAGGAGGAAGAGAGAGGAGGAAGAGAGTGGAGGAAGAGACCGGAGGAAGAGAAAGGAAAAAGAGAGAGGAGGAAGAGAGAGGAGGAAGAAAGAGGAGGAAGAGAGAGGAGGAAGAGAGAGGATGGGTAGAGAGGAGGAAGCGAGAGCAGGAAGCGA
This sequence comes from Strix aluco, assembly GCF_031877795.1. Classification (NCBI taxonomy): domain Eukaryota; kingdom Metazoa; phylum Chordata; class Aves; order Strigiformes; family Strigidae; genus Strix; species Strix aluco. Next base: position 26,168 of record NW_027436595.1, on the reverse strand, counting down.
GAGGAGGAAGAGAGAGGAGGAAGAGAGAGGAGGAAGAGAGATGAGGAAGAGAGGAAAAGGAGAGAGGAGGAAAAGTGAGGAGGAAGAGAGAGGAGGAAAAGAGAAGAGGAAAAGAGAGGAGGAAAAGAGAGGAAGAGGAGAGAGGAGGAAAAGAGAAGATGAAGAGAGAGAAGGAAGAGAGAGGAGGAAGAGAGAGGAGGGGTAGAGAGGAGGAAGAGAGAGGAGGAAGAGAGAGGAGGAAGAGAGAGGAGGAAGAGAGGAAAAGGAGAGTGGAGCAAAAGTGGGGAGGAAGAGAGAGGAGGAAAAGAGAAGGGGAAGAGAGAGTAGGAAGAGAGAGGGGGAAGAGAGAGGAGGGGTAGAGAGGAGGAAGCGAGAGGAGGAAGAGAGAGGACGAAAAGAGAGGAAGAGGAGAGAGGAGGAAAAGAAAAGAGGAAGAGAGAGGAGAAAGAGAGAGGAGGAAGAGAGAGGAGGGGTAGAGAGGAGGAAGCGAGAGGAGGAACAGAGAGGAGGAAGAGAGAGGAGGAAGAGTGTGGAGGCAGAGAGAGGTGGAAGAGAAAGGAGGAAGAGGGAGGAGAAAGAGAGAGGAAGAGAAGAGAGGAGGAAGAGAGAGGAGGAAGAGGAGGAGAAATAGAGTGGAGGAAGAGAGAGGAGGAAGAGAGTGGAGGAAGAGAGAGGAGGAAGAGACAGGTGGAAGAGAGAGGAAAAGGGAGAGGAGGAAGGGAGAGGAGGTAGAGAGAGGAGGAAGAGAGAGGAGGAAGAGAGGAAAAGGAGAGAGGAGGAAAAGTTAGGAGGAAGAGAGAGGAGGAAAAGAGAAGGGAAGAGAGAGGAGGAAGGAGAGAGAATGGGAAAAGAGAGGAGGGGTAGAGTGGGGGAAGCGATAGGAGGAAGAGAGAGGAGGAAGAGAGAGGAAGAGCAGAGAGGAGGAAAAGAGAAGAGGAAGAGAGAGGAGGAAGAGAGAGGAGGAAGAGAGAGGAGGGGTAGAGAGGAGGAAGCGAGAGGAGGAAGAGAGAGGAGGAAGAGAATGGAGGAAGAGGGAGGAGAAAGAGAGAGGAAGAGAAGAGAGGAGGAAAAGAGAGGAGGAAGAGAGAGGAAGAGGAGAGAGGAGGAAAAGAGAAGAGGAAGAGAGAGGAGGAAGAGAGAGGTGGAAGACAGAGGAAGAGGAGAGTGAAGGAAGAGAGAGGAAAGGGGAGACGAGGAAGAGAAAGGAGGAAAAGAGAGGAGGAAGAGAGAGGAGGAAGAGAGAAGGGGAAGAGAGAGGAGGAAGAGAGAACAGGAAGAGAGAGAAGGGGTAGAGAAGAGGAAGCGAGAGGAGGAGAGAGAGGAGGAAGAGAGAGGAGGAAGAGAGAGGAAGAGGAGAGAGGAGGAAAAAAGAAGAGGAAGAGAGAGGAGGAAGAGAGAGGAGAAACAGAGAGGAGGAAGAGAGAGGAGGAAGAGAGAGGAGGGGTAGAGAGGAGGAAGCGAGAGGAGGAATCGAGAGGAGGAAGAGAGAGGAGGAAGAGAGAGGGGGAAGAGAGAAGAAGAGGAGAGAGGAAGAAAAGAGAAGAGGAAGAGAGAGGAGGAAGAGAGAGGAGGAAGAGAGAGGAGGGGTAGAGAGGAGGAAGATAGAGGAAAATGGGAGAGGAGGAAGAGAGAGGAGGAAAAGAGAGGCGGAAGAGAGAGGAGGAAAAGAGAAGAGGAAGAGAGAGGAAGAAAAGAGAGGAAGAGGAGAGAGGAGGAAGAGAGAAGAGGAAGATAGAGGAGGAAGAGAGAGAAGGAAGAGAGAGGAGGGGTAGAGAAGAGGAAGCGAGAGGAGGAAGAGAGAGGAGGAAGAGAGAGGAGGTAGAGAAAGGAGGAAGAGAGAGGAAGAGGAGAAGGAGGAAAAGAGAAGAGGAAGAGAGAGGAGGAAGAGAGAGGTGGAAGACAGAGGAAGAGGAGAGGGAAGGAAGATAGAGGAAAAGGGGAGAGGAGGAAGAGAGAGGAGGAAAAGAGAGGAGGAAGAGAGAGGAGGAAGAGAGATGAGGAAGAGAGAGGAGGAAGACAGAGGAGGAAGAGAGAGGAGGAAGAGAGAGGTGGAAGACACAGGAAGAGGAGAGAGAAAGAAGACAGAGAAGGAAGAGAGTGGAGGAAGAGAGAGGAGGAAGAGAGAAGGGGAAGAGAGACGAGGAAGAGAGAGTGGGAAGAGAGAGGAGGGGTAGAGAGGAGGAAAAGTGAGGAGGAAAAGAGAGGAAGAGGAGAGAGGAGGAAAAGAGAAGAGGAAGAGAGAGGAGGAAGAGAGAGGAGGAATAGAGAAGAGGAAAAGAGAGGAGGAAAAGAGAGGAAGAGGAGAGAGGAGGAAAAGAGAAGATGAAGAGAGGAGGAAGAGAGAGGAGGAAGAGAGAGGGAGGGGTAGAGAGGAGGAAGAGAGAGGAGGAAGAGAGAGGAGGAAGAGAGAGTGGAAGAGAATGGAGGAAGAGGGAGGAGAAAGAGAGAGGAAGAGAAGAGAGGAGGAAGAGAGAGGAGGGGTAGAGAGGAGAAAGAGAGAGGAGGAAGAGAGAGGAGGAAGAGAGAGGAAGAGGAGAGAGGAGGAAAAGAGAAGACGAAGAGAGAGGAGGAAGAGAGAGTAGGAAGAGAGAAGAGGAAGAGAGAGGAGGAAGAGAGATTAGGAAGAGAGAGGAGGAAGAGAGAGGAGGAAGAGAGAGGTGGAAGACAGAGGAAGAGGAGAGAGAAAGAAGACAGAGGAGGAAGAGAGTGGAGGAAGAGAGAGGAAAAAGAGAGAGGAGGGAGAGAGAGGAGGAAGAGAGAGGAGGAAGAGAGAGGAGGAAGAGAGGAAAAGGAGAGTGGAGGAAAACTGGGGAGGAAGATAGAGGAGGAAAAGAGAAGGGGAAGAGAGAGGAGGAAGAGAGAGGGGGAATAGAGAGGAGGGGTAGATAGGAGGAAGCGAGAGGAGGAAGAGAGAGGAGGAAGAGAGAGGAAGAGGAGAGAGGAGGAAAAGAGAAGAGGAAGAGAGAGGAGGAAGAGATAGGAGGAAGAGAGAGGAGGGGTAGAGAGGAGGAAGCGAGAGGAGGAAGAGAGAGGAGGAAGAGAGAGGAGGAAGAGAGTGGAGGAAGGCAGAGGTGGAAGAGAAAGGAGGAAGAGGGAGGAGAAAGAGAGAGGAAGAGAAGAGAGGAGGAAGAGAGAGGAGGAAGAGGGAGGAGAAAGAGAGAGGAGGAAGAAGAGAGGAGGAAGAGAGAGGAGGAAGAGAGAGGAGGAAGAGAGAGGTGGAAGAGAGAGGAAAAAGGGAGAGGAGGAAGGGAGAGGAGGTAGAGAGAGGAGGAAGAGAGAGGAGGAAGAGAGGAAAAGGAGAGAGGAGGAAAAGTTAGGAGGAAGAGAGAGGAGGAAAAGAGAAGGGGAAGAGAGAGGGGGAAGAGAGAGAGGGAAGAGAGAGGAGGGGTATTGAGGAGGAAGCGATAGGAGGAAGAGAGATGAGGAAGAGAGAGGAAGAGGAGAGAGGAGGAAAAGAGAATAGGAAGAGAGAGGAGAAATAGAGAGGAGGAAGAGAGAGGAGGGGTAGAGAGGAGGAAGCGAGAGTAGGAAGAGAGAGGAGGAAGAGAAAGGAGGAAGAGGGAGGAGAAAGATAGAGGAAGAGAAGAGAGGAGGAAGAGAGAGGAGGAAGAGAGAGGAGAAAGAGAGGAGGAAGAGAGAGAAGGAAGAGAGAGGAAGAGGAGAGAGGAGGAAAAGAGAAGAGGAAGAGAGAGGAGGAAGAGAGAGGTGGAAGACAGAGGAAGAGGAGAGAGAAGGGAAGAGAGGAAAAGGGCAGAGGAGGAAGAAAGAGGAGGAAAAGAGAGGAGGAAGTGAGAGGAGGAAGAGAGAAGAGGAAGCGAGAGGAGGAAGAGAGAGGAGGAAGAGAATGGAGGAAGAGGGAGGAGAAAGAGAGAGGAAGAGAAGAGAGGAGGAAGAGAGAGGAGGAAGAGAGAGGAAAAGGAGAGAGGAGGAAAAGAGAAGAGGAAGAGAAAGGAGGAAGAGAGAGGTGGGAAGACAGAGGAAGAGGAGAGAGAAGGAAGAGAGAGGAAAAGGGGGAGAGGAGGAAGAGAGAGGAGGAAAAGAGAGGAGGAAGAGAGAGGAGGAAGAGAGAAGAGGAAGAGAGAGGAGGAAGAGACAGGAGGAAGAGAGAGAAGGGGTAGAGAAGAGGAAGCGAGAGGAGGAAGAGAGAGGAGGAAAAGAGAGGAGGAAGAGAGAGGAGGAAGAGAGAGGAAGAGGAGAGAGGAGGAAAAAAGAAGAGGAAGAGAGAGGAGGAAGAGAGAGGAGGAGAGAGAGAAGGAAGAGAGAGGAGGAAGAGTGAGGAGGAAGAGAGAGGAGGAAGAGAGAGGAGGGGTAGAGTGGGGGGAAGCGATAGGAGGAAGAGAGAGGAGCAAGAGAGAGGAAGAGGAGAGAGGAGGAAAAGAGAAGAGGAAGAGAGAGGAGGAAGAGAGAGGGGGAAGAGAGAGGAGGGGTAGAGTGGGGGAAGCGATAGGAGGAAGAGAGAGGAGCAAGAGAGAGGAAGAGGAGAGAGGAGGAAAAGAGAAGAGGAAGAGAGAGGAGGAAGAGAGAGGAGGAAGAGAGAGGAGGGGTAGAGAGGAGGAAGCGAGAGGAGGAAGAGAGAGGAGGAAGAGAATGGAGGAAGAAGGAGGAGAAAGAGAGAGGAAGAGAAAAGAGGAGGAAGAGAGAGGAGGAAGAGAGAGGAAGAGGAGAGAGGAGGAAAAAAGAAGAGGAAGAGAGAGGAGGAAGAGAGAGGTGGAAGACAGAGGAAGAGGAGAGAGAAAGAAGAGAGAGGAAAAGGGGAGAGGAGGAAGAGAGAGGAGGAAAAGAGAGGAGAAAGAGAGAGGAGGAAGAGAGAAGAGAAGAGAGAGGAGGAAGAGAGAGGAGGAAGAGAGAGAATGGGTAGAGAAGAGGAAGCGAGAGGAGGAAGAGAGAGGAGGAAGAGAGAGGAGGAAGAGAGAGGAGGAAGAGAGAGGAAGAGGAGAGAGGAGGAAAAAAGAAGAGGAAGAGAGAGGAGGAAGAGAGAGGAGGAAGAGAGAGGAGGAAGAGAGAGGAGGAAGAGTGAGGAGGAAGAGAGGGAGGAGGAAGAGAGAGGAGAAACAGAGAGGAGGAAGAGAGAGGAGGAAGAGAGAGGAGGGGTAGAGAGGAGGAAGCGAGAGGAGGAATCGAGAGGAGGAAGAGAGAGGAGGAAGAGAGAGGGGGAAGAGAGATGAAGAGGAGAGAGGAAGATAAGAGAAGAGGAAGAGAGAAGAGGAAGAGAGAGGAGGAAGAGAGAGGAGGGGTAGAGAGGAGGAAGATAGAGGAAAATGGGAGAGGAGGAAGAGAGAGTAGGAAAAGAGAGGCGGAAGAGAGAGGAGGAAGAGAGATGAGGAAGAGAGGAAAAGGAGAGAGAAGGAAAAGTGAGGAGGAAGAGAGAGGAGGAAAAGAGAAGAGGAAGAGAGAGGAAGAAAAGAGAGGAAGAGGAGAGAGGAGGAAGAGAGAAGAGGAAGATAGAGGAGGAAGAGAGAGGAGGAAGAGAGAGGAGGGGTAGAGAAGAGGAAGCGAGAGGAGGAAGAGAGAGGAGGAAGAGAGAGGAGGAAGAGAAAGGAGGAAGAGAGAGGAAGAGGAGAGAGGAGGAAAAGAGAAGAGGAAGAGAGAGGAGGAAGAGAGAGGTGGAAGACAGAGGAAGAGGAGAGGGAAGGAAGATAGAGGAAAAGGGGAAAGGAGGAAGAGAGAGGAGGAAAAGAGAGGATGAAGAGAGAGGAGGAAGAGAGATGAGGAAGAGAGAGGAGGAAGACAGAGGAGGAAGAGAGAGGAGGAAGAGAGAGGTGGAAGACAGAGGAAGAGGAGAGAGAAAGAAGACAGAGGAGTAAGAGAGTGGAGGAAGAGAGAGGAGGAAGAGAGAGGAGGTAGAGAGAGGAGGAAAAGAGTAGGGGAAGAGAGACGAGGAAGAGAGAGTGGGAAGAGAGAGGAGGGGTAGAGAGGAGGAAGCGGGAGGAGGAAGAGAGAGGAGGAACAGAGAGGAGGAAAAGAGAGGAGGAAAAGAGAGGAAGAGGAGAGAGGAGGAAAAGAGAAGATGAAGAGAGAGGAGGAAGAGAGAGGAGGAAGAGAGAGGAGGGGTAGAGAGGAGGAAGAGAGAGGAGGAAGAGAGAGGAGGAAGAGAGAGGTGGAAGAGAGAGGAGGAAGAGAGAGGAGGAAAAGAAAGGAGGAAGAGAGAGGAGGAAGAGAGAGGAGGAAGAGAGAGGTGGAAGAGAGAGAAAAAAGGTAGAGGAGGAAGGGAGAGGAGGTCGAGAGAGGAGGAAGAGAGAGGGGGAAGAGAGGAAAAGTAGAGAGGAGGAAAAGTTAGGAGGAAGAGAGAGGAGGAAAAGAGAAGGGGAAGAGAGAGGAGGAAGAGAGAGGGGGAAGAGAGAGGAGGGGTATTGAGGAGGAAGCGATAGGAGGAAGAGAGATGAGGAAGAGAGAGGAAGAGGAGAGAGGAGGAAAAGAGAATAGGAAGAGAGAGGAGAAATAGAGAGGAGGAAGAGAGAGGAGGGGTAGAGAGGAGGAAGCGAGAGGAGGAAGAGAGAGGAGGAAGAGAAAGGAGAAAGAGAGGAGGAAGAGAGAGAAGGAAGAGAGAGGAAGAGGAGAGAGAAGGAAGAGAGAGGAAAAGGGGAGAGGAGGAGGAGAGAGGAGGAAAAGAGAGGAGGAAGAGAGAGGAGGAAGAGAGAAGAGGAAGAGAGAGGAGGAAGAGAGAAGGGAAGAGAGAGGAGGGGTAGAGAAGAGGAAGCGAGAGAGGAAGAGAGAGGGAGGAAGAGAGAGGAGAAGAGAAAGGAGCAAGAGAGTGGAACAGGAGAGAGGAGGAAAAGAGAAGAGGAAGAGAGAGGGGGAAGAGAGAGGAGGAAGAGAGAGGAGGAAGAGAGAGGAGAAACAGAGAGGAGGAAGAGAGAGGAGGAAGAGAGAGGAGGGGTAGAGAGGAGGAAGCGAGAGGAGGAAGAGAGAGGAGGAAGAGATAGGAGGAAGAGAGAGGAGGAAGAGAGATGAAGAGGAGAGAGGAGGAAAAGAGAAGAGGAAGAGAGAGGAGGAAGAGAGAGGAGGAAGAGAGAGGAGGGGTTGAGAGGAGGAAGAGAGAGGAGGAAGAGAGAGGAGGTAGAGAAAGGTGGAAGAGAAAGGAGGAAGAGGGAGGAGAAAGAGAGAGGAAGAGAAGAGAGGAGGAAAAGAGAGGAGGAAGAGAGAGGAGAAAGAGAGAGGACGAAGAGAGAGGAGGAAGAGAGAGGAAGAGGAGAGAGGAGGAAAAGAGAAGAGGAAGAGAGAGGAGGAAGAGAGAGGTGGAAGACAGAGGAAGAGGAGAGAGAAGGAAGATAGAGGAAAAGGGGAGAGAAGGAAGAGAGAGGAGGAAAAGAGAGGAGGAAGAGAGAGGAGGAAGAGAGATGAGGAAGACAGAGGAGGAAGAGAGAGGAGGAAGAGAGAGGAGGAAGAGAGAGGTGGAAGACAGAGGAAGAGGAGAGAGAAAGAAGAGAGAGGAGGAAGAAAGTGGAGGAAGAGAGAGGAAAAAGAGAGAGGTGGAAGAGAGAGGAGGAAGAGAGAGGAGGAAGAGAGAGGAGGAAGAGAGAGGAGGAAGAGAGGAAAAGGAGAGAGGAGGAAAAGTGAGGAGGAAGAGAGAGGAGGAAAAGAGAAGGGGAAGAGAGAGGAGGAAGAGAGAGGAGGGGTAGAGAGGAGGAAGAGAGAGGAGGAAGAGAGAGGAGGAAGAGAGAGGAGGAAGAGAGGAAAAGGAGAGTGGAGCAAAAGTGGGGAGGAAGAGAGAGGAGGAAAAGAGAAGGGGAAGAGAGAGTAGGAAGAGAGAGGGGGAAGAGAGAGGAGGGGTAGAGAGGAGGAAGCGAGAGGAGGAAGAGAGAGGACGAAAAGAGAGGAAGAGGAGAGAGGAGGAAAAGAAAAGAGGAAGAGAGAGGAGAAAGAGAGAGGAGGAAGAGAGAGGAGGGTAGAGAGGAGGAAGCGAGAGGAGGAACAGAGAGGAGGAAGAGAGAGGAGGAAGAGAGTGGAGGCAGAGAGAGGTGGAAGAGAAAGGAGGAAGAGGGAGGAGAAAGAGAGAGGAAGAGAAGAGAGGAGGAAGAGATAGAGGAAGAGGGAGGAGAAATAGAGTGGAGGAAGAGAGAGGAGGAAGAGAGTGGAGGAAGAGAGAGGGAGGAAGAGAGAGGTGGAAGAGAGAGGAAAAAGGGAGAGGAGGAAGGGAGAGGAGGTAGAGAGAGGAGGAAGAGAGAGGAGGAAGAGAGGAAAAGGAGAGAGGAGGAAAAGTTAGGAGGAAGAGAGAGGAGGAAAAGAGAAGGGGAAGAGAGAGGAGGAAGGAGAGAGAATGGGAAAAGAGAGGAGGGGTAGAGTGGGGGAAGCGATAGGAGGAAGAGAGAGGAGGAAGAGAGAGGAAGAGCAGAGAGGAGGAAAAGAGAAGAGGAAGAGAGAGGAGGAAGAGAGAGGAGGAAGAGAGAGGAGGGGTAGAGAGGAGGGGAAGCGAGAGGAGGAAGAGAGAGGAGGAACAGAATGGAGGAAGAGGGAGGAGAAAGAGAGAGGAAGAGAAGAGAGGAGGAAAAGAGAGGAGGAATAGAGAGGAAAAGGAGAGAGGAGGAAAAGAGAAGAGGAAGAGAGAGGAGGAAGAGAGAGGTGGAAGACAGAGGAAGAGGAGAGTGAAGGAAGAGAGAGGAAAAGGGGAGAGGAGGAAGAGAAAGGAGGAAAAGAGAGGAGGAAGAGAGAGGAGGAAGAGAGAAGAGGAAGAGAGAGGAGGAAGAGAGAGGAGGAAGAGAGAGAAGGGGTAGAGAAGAGGAAGCGAGAGGAGGAAGAGAGAGGAGGAAGAGAGAGGAGGAAGAGAGAGGAAGAGGAGAGAGGAGGAAAAAAGAAGAGGAAGAGAGAGGAGGAAGAGAGAGGAGGAAGAGAGAGGAGGAAGAGTGAGGAGGAAGAGAGAGGAGGAAGAGAGAGGAGAAACAGAGAGGAGGAAGAGAGAGGAGGAAGAGAGAGGAGGGGTAGAGAGGAGGAAGCGAGAGGAGGAATCGAGAGGAGGAAGAGAGAGGAGAAGAGAGAGGGGGAAGAGAGAGGAAGAGGAGAGAGGAAGAAAAGAGAAGAGGAAGAGAGAGGAGGAAGAGAGAGGAGGGGTAGAGAGGAGGAAGATAGAGGAAAATGGGAGAGGAGGAAGAGAGAGGAGGAAAAGAGAGGCGGAAGAGAGAGGAGGAAAAAAGAAGAGGAAGAGAGAGGAAGAAAAGAGAGGAAGAGGAGAGAGGAGGAAGAGAGAAGAGGAAGATAGAGGAGGAAGAGAGAGAAGGAAGAGAGAGGAGGGGTAGAGAAGAGGAAGCGAGAGGAGGAAGAGAGAGGAGGAAGAGAGAGGAGGTAGAGAAAGGAGGAAGAGAGAGGAAGAGGAGAAGGAGGAAAAGAGAAGAGGAAGAGAGAGGAGGAAGAGAGAGGTGGAAGACAGAGGAAGAGGAGAGGGAAGGAAGATAGAGGAAAAGGGGAGAGGAGGAAGAGAGAGGAGGAAAGAGAGGAGGAAGAGAGAGGAGGAAGAGAGATGAGGAAGAGAGAGGAGGAAGACAGAGGAGGAAGAGAGAGGAGGAAGAGAGAGGTGGAAGACAGAGGAAGAGGAGAGAGAAAGAAGACAGAGAAGGAAGAGAGTGGAGGAAGAGAGAGGAGGAAGAGAGAAGGGGAAGAGAGACGAGGAAGAGAGAGTGGGAAGAGAGAGGAGGGGTAGAGAGGAGGAAAAGTGAGGAGGAAAAGAGAGGAAGAGGAGAGAGGAGGAAAAGAGAAGAGGAAGAGAGAGGAGGAAGAGAGAGGAGGAATAGAGAGGAGGAAAAGAGAGGAGGAAAAGAGAGGAAGAGGAGAGAGGAGGAAAAGAGAAGATGAAGAGAGGAGGAAGAGAGAGGAGGAAGAGAGAGGAGGGGTAGAGAGGAGGAAGAGAGAGGAGGAAGAGAGAGGAGGAAGAGAGAGGTGGAAGAGAATGGAGGAAGAGGGAGGAGAAAGAGAGAGGAAGAGAAGAGAGGAGGAAGAGAGAGGAGGGGTAGAGAGGAGAAAGAGAGAGGAGGAAGAGAGAGGAGGAAGAGAGAGGAAGAGGAGAGAGGAGGAAAAGAGAAGACGAAGAGAGAGGAGGAAGAGAGAGTAGGAAGAGAGAAGAGGAAGAGAGAGGAGGAAGAGAGATTAGGAAGAGAGAGGAGGAAGAGAGAGGAGGAAGAGAGAGGTGGAAGACAGAGGAAGAGGAGAGAGAAAGAAGACAGAGGAGGAAGAGAGTGGAGGAAGAGAGAGGAAAAAGAGAGAGGAGGGAGAGAGAGGAGAAGAGAGAGGAGGAAGAGAGAGGAGGAAGAGAGGAAAAGGAGAGTGGAGGAAAACTGGGAGGAAGATAGAGGAGGAAAAGAGAAGGGGAAGAGAGAGGAGGAAGAGAGAGGGGGAATAGAGAGGAGGGGTAGATAGGAGGAAGCGAGAGGAGGAAGAGAGAGGAGGAAGAGAGAGGAAGAGGAGAGAGGAGGAAAAGAGAAGAGGAAGAGAGAGGAGGAAGAGATAGGAGGAAGAGAGAGGAGGGGTAGAGAGGAGGAAGCGAGAGGAGGAAGAGAGAGGAGGAAGAGAGAGGAGGAAGAGAGTGGAGGAAGGCAGAGGTGGAAGAGAAAGAAGGAAGAGGGAGGAGAAAGAGAGAGGAAGAGAAGAGAGGAGGAAGAGAGAGGAGGAAGAGGGAGGAGAAAGAGAGAGGAGGAAGAGAGAGGAGGAAGAGAGAGGAGGAAGAGAGAGGAGGAAGAGAGAGGTGGAAGAGAGAGGAAAAAGGGAGAGGAGGAAGGGAGAGGAGGTAGAGAGAGGAGGAAGAGAGAGGAGGAAGAGAGGAAAAGGAGAGAGGAGGAAAAGTTAGGAGGAAGAGAGAGGAGGAAAAGAGAAGGGGAGGAGAGAGGAGGAAGAGAGAGAGGGAAGAGAGAGGAGGGGTATTGAGGAGGAAGCGATAGGAGGAAGAGAGTTGAGGAAGAGAGAGGAAGAGGAGAGAGGAGGAAAAGAGAATAGGAAGAGAGAGGAGAAATAGAGAGGAGGAAGAGAGAGGAGGGGTAGAGAAAGGTGGAAGAGAAAGGAGGAAGAGGAGGAGAAAGAGAGAGGAAGAGAAGAGAGGAGGAAAGAGAGGAGAAGAGAGAGGAGAAAGAGAGAGGACGAAGAGAGAGGAGGAAGAGAGAGGAAGAGGAGAGAGGAGAAAAGAGAAGAGGAAGAGAGAGGAGGAAGAGAGAGGTGGAAGACAGAGGAAGAGGAGAGAGAAGGAAGATAGAGGAAAAGGGGAGAGAAGGAAGAGAGAGGAGGAAAAGAGAGGAGGAAGAGAGAGGAGGAAGAGAGATGAGGAGACAGAGGAGGAAGAGAGAGGAGGAAGAGAGAGGAGGAAGAGAGAGGTGGAAGACAGAGGAAGAGGAGAGAGAAGAAGACAGAGGAGAAGAAAGTGGAGGAAGAGAGAGGAAAAAGAGAGAGGTGGAAGAGAGAGGAGGAAGAGAGAGGAGGAAGAGAGAGGAGGAAGAGAGAGGAGGAAGAGAGGAAAAGGAGAGAGGAGGAAAAGTGAGGAGGAAGAGAGAGGAGGAAAGAGAAGGGGAAGAGAGAGGAGGAAGAGAGAGGGGGAAGAGAGAGGAAGGGTAGAGAGGAGGAAGCGAGAGGAGGAAGAGAGAGGAGGAAGAGAGAGGAAGAGGAGAGAGGAGGAAAAGACAAGAGGAAGAGAGAGGAGGAAGAGAGAGGAGGAAGAGAGAGGAGGGTAGAGAAGAGGAAGCGAGAGGAGGAAGAGAGAAGAGGAAGAGAGAGGAGAAGAGAGAGGAGGAAGAGAGAGGTGGAAGAGAAAGGGGGAAGAGGGAGGAGAAAGAGAGAGGAAGAGAAGAGAGGAGGAAGAGAGAGGAGGAAGAGAGAGGAGAAAGAGAGAGGACGAAGAGAGAGGAGGAAGAGAGATGAAGCGGAGAAAGGAGGAAAAGAGAAGAGTGAGAGAGAGGAGGAAGATAGAGGTGGAAGACAGAGGAAGAGGAGAGAGAAGGAAGAGAGAGGAAAAGGGGAGAGGAGGAAGAGAGAGGAGGAAAAGAGAGGAGGAAGAGAGAGGAGGAAGAGAGATGAGGAAGAGAGAGGAGGAGGAAGAGAGAGGAGGAAGAGAGAGGAGGAAGAGAGTGGTGGAAGACAGAGGAAGAGGAGAGAGAAGGAAGAGAAAGGAGGTAGAGAGTGGAGGAAGAGAGAGGAGGAAGAGAGAGGAGGAAGAGAGAGGAGGAAGAAGAGGAGGAAGAGAGAGGAGGAAGAGAGAGGAAGAGGAGAGAGGAGGAAAAGAGAAGAGGAAGAGAGAGGAGGAAGAGAGAGGTGGAAGACAGAGGAAGAGTAGAGGGAAGGAAGATAGAGGAAAGGGGAGAGGAGGAAGAGAGAGGAGGAAAAGAGAGGAGGAAGAGAGAGGAGGAAGAGAGAGGAGAAAGAGAGAGGAGGAAGAGAGAGGAGGAAAAGAGAGGAGGAAGAGAGAGGAGGAAGAGAGAGGAGAAAGAGAGAGGAGGAAGAGAGAGGAGGAAGAGAGAGGAGGAAGAGAGAGGAGGAAGAGGGAGGAGAAAGAGAGAGGATGAAGAGAGAGGAGGAAGAGAGAGGAAGAGGAGAGAGGAGGAAGACAGAGGAGGAAGAGAGAGGAGAAGAGAAAGGAAAATGAGAGAGAGAAGGAAGAGAGAGGAAAAGTGGAGAGGAGGAAGAGAGAGGAGGAAAAGAGAGGCGGAAGAGAGAGGAGGAAGAGAGAGTAGGAAGAGAGAGGAGAAAGAGAGAGGAGGAAGAGAGAGGTGGAAAACAGAGGAAGAGGAGATAGGAGGAAGACAGAGGAGGAAGAGAGTGGAGGAATAGAGAGGAAAAAGAGGAGGAAGAGAGAGGAGGAAGAGAGAGGAGGTAGAGAGAGGAGGAAGAGAAAGGAGGAAGAGAGAGGAGGAAGAGAGGAAAAGGAGAGAGGAGGAAAAGTGAGGAGAAAGAGATAGTAGGAAGAGAGAGGTGGAAGGGAGTGGAAGAGGATAGAGGAGGAAAGAGAAGAGGAAGAGAGTGGAGGAAGATAAAGGAGGAGAGAGAGAAGGGATAGAGAGGAGGAAGAGATAGGAGGAAGAGAGAGGGGGAAGAGAGAGGAGGAAGAGAGAGGAGGAAGAGAGAGGAGGAAGAGAGAGGTGAAGAGAAAGGAGGAAGAGGAGGAGAAAGAGAGAGGAAGAGAAGAGAGGAGGAAGAGAGAGGAGGAAGAGAGAGGAGAAAGAGAGAGGAGGAAGAGAGAGGAGGACGAGAGAGGAGGAAGAGAGAGGAGGAAGAGAGAGGAGGAAAGAGAAGAGGAAGAGAGAGGAGGAGAGGAGGAGGGTAGATGAGAGGAAGAGAGAGGAGGAAGAGAGAGGAAGAGAGAGAGAAGAGGAAAAGAGAAGAGGAAGAGAGAGGAGGAAGAGAGACGAGGAAGAGTGAGGAGGGGTAGAGAGGAGGAAGAGAGTGGAGGAGGAGAAGAGGAGGGAGAGAGAGGTGGAAGACAAAGGAGGAAGAGGGAGGAGAAAGAGAGAGGAAGAGAAGAGAGGAGGAAGAGAGAGGAGGAAGAGAGAGGAGAAAGAGAGAGGAGGAAGAGAGAGGAGGAAGAGAGAGGTGGAAGGAGAAAGGAGGAAGAGGGAGGAGAAAGAGAGAGGAAGAGAAAAGGAGGAAGAGAGAGGAGGAAGAAAGAGGAAGAGAGAGGAGGAGGGTAGAGAGGAGGAAGAGGGAGGAGAAAGAGAGAGGAAGAGAAGAGAGGAGGAAGAGAGAGGAGGAAGAGAGAGGAGGAAGAGAGTGGAGGAAGAGAGAGGAGGAAGAGAGAGGAGGAATAGAGTAAAAGGAGAGAGGAGGAAAAGTGAGGAGAAAGAGATTGAGGAAGAGAGAGGTGGAAGGGAGAGGAAGAGGAGAGAGGAGGAAAAGAGAAGAGGAAGAGAGAGGAGGAAGAGAGAGAGGAAGAGAGAGGAGGGGTAGAGAGGAGGAAGCGAGAGGAGAAGAGAGAGGAGGAAGAGAGAGGAGGAAGAGAGAGGAGGAAGAGAGAGGTGGAAGAGAAAGGGGGAAGAGGGAGGAGAAAGAGAGAGGAAGAAGAGAGGAGGAAGAGAGAGGAGAAGAGAGAGGAGAAGAGAGAGGACGAAGAGAGAGGAGGAAGAGAGATGAAGCGGAGAAAGGAGAAAGAGAAGAGTGAGAGAGAGGAGGAAGATAGAGGTGGAAGACAGAGGAAGAGGAGAGAGAAGGAAGAGAGAGGAAAAGGGGAGAGGAGAAGAGAGAGGAGGAAAAGAGAGGAGGAAGAGACAGGAGGAAGAGAGATGAGGAAGAGAGAGGAGAAGAGAGAGGAGGAAGACAGAAGAAGAGGAGAGAGAAGGAAGACAGAGGAGGTAGAGAGTGGAGGAAGAGAGGAGGAAGAGAGAGGAGGAAGAGAGAGGAGAAGAAAGAGGAGGAAGAGAGAGGAGGAAGAGAGAGGAAGAGGAGAGAGGAGGAAAAGAGAAGAGGAAGAGAGAGGAGAAGAGAGAGGTGGAAGACAGAGGAAGAGTAGAGGGAAGGAAGATAGAGGAAAGGGGAGAGAGGAACAGAGAGGAGGAAAAGAGAGGAGGAAGAGAGAGGAGGAAGAGAGAGGAGAAAGAGAGAGGAGGAAGAGAGAGGAGGAAAGAGAGGAGGAAGAGAGAGGAGGAAGAGAGAGGAGAAAGAGAGAGGAGGAAGAGAGAGGAGGAAGAGAGAGGAGGAAGAGAGAGGAGGAAGAGGGAGGAGAAAGAGAGAGGATGAAGAGAGAGGAGGAAGAGAGAGGAAGAGGAGAGAGGAGGAAGACAGAGGAGGAAGAGAGAGGAGGAAGAGAAAGGAAAAGAGAGAGAAGGAAGAGAGAGAAAGGGGAGAGGAGGAAGAGAGAGGAGGAAAGAGAGGCGGAAGAGAGAGGAGGAGAGAGAGGAGAAGAGAGAGGAGAAGAGAGAGGAGGAAGAGAGAGGTGGAAACAGAGGAGAGGAGATAGGAGGAAGACAGAGGAGGAAGAGAGTGGAGGAAGAGAGAGGAAAAGAGGAGGAAGAGAGAGGAGGAAGAGAGAGGAGTAGAGAGAGGAGGAAGGAAAGGAGGAAGAGAGAGGAGAAAGAGAGGAAAAGGAGAGAGGAGGAAAAGTGAGGAGAAAGAGATAGTAGGAAGAGAGAGGTGGAAGGGAGAGGAAGAGGAGAGAGGAGGAAAAGAGAGAGGAAGAGAGTGGAGGAAGATAAAGGAGGAAGAGAGAGAAGGATAGAGAGGAGGAAGAGATAGGAGAAGAGAGAGGGGAAGAGAGAGGAGGAAGAGAGAGGAGGAAGAGAGAGGAGGAAGAGAGAGGTGGAAGAGAAAGGAGGAAGAGGGAGGAGAAAGAGAGAGGAAGAGAAGAGAGGAGGAAGAGAGAGGAGGAAGAGAGAGGAGAAAGAGAGAGGAGGAAGAGAGAGGAGGACGAGAGAGGAGGAAGAGAGAGGAGGAAGAGAGAGGAGGAAAGAGAAGAGGAAGAGAGAGGAGGAAGAGAGAGGAGGAGTAGATGGAAGAAGAGAGAGGAGAAGAGAGAGGAAGAGGAGAGAAGAGGAAAGAGAAGAGGAAGAGAGAGGAGGAAGAGAGACGAGGAAGAGAGAGGAGGGTAGAGAGGAGGAAGAGAGGAGGAGGAGAAAGGAGGGAGAGAGCGGTGGAAGAGAAGAGGAAGAGGGAGGAGGAAAGAGAGAGGAAGAGAAGAGAGGAGGAGAGAGAGGAGGAAGAGAGAGGAGAAAGAGAGAGGAGAAGAGAGAGGAAGTGGAGAGAGGAGGAAAGTGAAGAGGAAGAGAGAGGAGGAAGAGAGAGAGGAAGAGAGAGGAGGAAGAGAGAGGAGGAAGAGAGAGGTGGAAGAAAGAGGAAGAGGAGAGAGAAGAAGAGAGTGGAAAAGGGAGAGGAGGAAGAGAGAGGAGGAAAGAGAGGCGGAAGAGAGAGGAGGAAGAGAGATGAGGAAGAGAGAGGAGGAAAGAGAGAGGAAGAGAGAGGAGGAAGAGAGAGCTGGAAGACAAAGGAAGAGAGAGATAAAGAAGAGAGAGGAGAAGAGAGTGGAGGAAGAGGGAGGAAAGGGAGAGGAGGAAGAGAGAGGAGGAAGAGAGAGGAGGAAGGGAGAGGAGGAGAGAAAGGAGATGAGAGAGGAGAGGAGAGAGGAGGAAATGTGAGGAGGAAGAGAGAGGAGGAAGAGAGAGCAGGAAGAGAGAGGAGAAAGAGAGAGAGGAAGAGATGGAGGAAGAGAGAGGAAGAGGAGAGAGGAGGAAAAGAGAAGATGAAGAGAGAGGAGGAAGAGAGAGGAGGAAGAGAGAGGAGGAAGAGAGGAAAAGGAGAGAGGAGGAAATGTGAGGAGGAAGAGAGAGGAGGAGGAGATAGGAGGAAGAGAGAGGAGGAAGAGAGAGGGGGAAGAGAGAGGAGGGGTAGAGAGGAGGAAGCGAGAGGAGGAAGAGAGAGGAGGAAGAGAGAGGAAGAGGAGAGAGTAGAGAGGAGGAAGCGAGAGGAGGAAGAGAGAGGAGGAAGAGAGAGGAAGAGGAGAGAGGAGGAAAAGAGAAGAGGAAGATAGAGGAGGAAAAGTAAGGAGGAAGAGAGAGGAGGAAGAGAGATGTGGAAGGGAGAGGAAGAGGAGAGAGGAGGATAAGAGAAAAGGAAGAGAGAGGAGGATGATAGAGGAGGAAGAGAGAGGAGGGGTAGAGAGGAGTAAGATAGAGGAGGAAGAGAGAGGAGAAAGAGAGAGGGAGGAAGAGAGAGGAGGAAGAGGAGGTGGAAGAGAAAGGAGGAAGAGGGAGGAGAAAGAGAGGAAAGAGAAGAGAGGAGGATGAGAGAGGTGGAAGAGAGAGGAGAAAGAGAGGATGAAGAGAGAGGAGAAAGAGAGAGGAGGAAGAGAAAGGAGGAGAGAGAGGAGAGGAGAGAGGAGGAAGACAGAGGAGGAAGAGAGAGGAGGATGAGAGAGGAGGAAGAGGGAGGAGAAGAGAGAGGAGGAAGAGAGTGGAGGAAGAGAGAGGAAGAGGATAGAGGAGGAAGACAAAGGAGGAAGAGAGAGGAGGAAGAGAAAGGAAAATGAGAGAGAAGGAAGAGAGAGGAGAAGGGGAGAGGAGGAAGAGAGAGGAGGAAAAGAGAGGCGGAAGAGAGAGGAGGAAGAGAGAGGAGGAAGAGAGAGGAGAAAGAGAGAGGAGGAAGAGAGAGGTGGAAAACAGAGGAAGAGGAGATAGGAGGAAGACAGAGGAGGAAGAGAGTGGAGGAATAGAGAGGAAAAAGAGGAGGAAGAGAGAGGAGGAAGAGAGTGGAGGAAGAGAGAGGAGGAAGAGAGAGGAGGAATAGAGTAAAAGGAGAGAGGAGGAAAAGTGAGGAGAAAGAGATTGGAGGAAGAGAGAGGTGGAAGGGAGAGGAAGAGGAGAGAGGAGGAAAAGAGAAGAGGAAGAGAGTGGAGGAAGAGAAAGGAGGAAGAGAGAGAAGGGATAGAGAAGAGGAAGAGATAGGAGGAAGAGAGAGGAGGAAGAGAGAGGAGGGGTAGAGAGGAGGAAGAGGTATGAGAAAGAGAGAGGAAGAGAAGAGAAGAGGAAGAGAGAGGAGGAAGAGAGAGGAAAAAGAGAGAGGAGGAAGAGAGAGGAAGTGGAGAGAGGAGGAAAAGAGAAGAGGAAGAGAGAGGAGGAAGAGAGAGGAGGAAGAGAGAGGAGGAAGAGAGAGGAGGAGAGAGAGGTGGAAGACAGAGGAAGAGCAGAGAGAAGGAAGAGAGTGGAAAAGGGGAGAGGAGGAAGAGAGAGGAGGAAAAGAGAGGCGGAAGAGAGGGGAGGAAGAGAGATGAGGAAGAGAGAGGAGGAAAAGAGAGCTGGAAGACAGAGGAAGAGGAGAGATAAAGAAGAGAGAGAAGGAAGAGAGTGGAGGAAGAGGGAGGAAAAAGGGAGATGAGAAAGAGAGAGGAGGAAGAGAGAGGAGGAAGAGAGAGGAGGAAGAGAAAGGAGGAAGAGAGAGGAAAAGGAGAGAGGAGGAAAAGAGAAGACGAAGAGAGAGGAGGAAGAGAGAGGAGGAAGAGAGAGGAGGACGAGAGGAAAAGGAGAGAGGAGGAAATGTGAGGAGGAAGACAGAGGAGGAAGAGAGGGAGAAAGAGAGAGGAGGAAGAGAAAGGAGGAAGAAAGAGGAAGAGGAGAGAGGAGGAAAAGAGAAGATGAAGAGAGAGGAGGAAGAGAGAGGAGGAAGAGAGAGAATGAAGAGAGGAAAAGGAGAGAGGAGGAAATGTGAGGAGGAATAGAGAGGAGGAGGAGATAGGAGGAAGAGAGAGGAGGAAGAGAGAGGTGGAAAACAGAGGAAGAGGAGATAGGAGGAAGACAGAGGAGGAAGAGAGTGGAAGAGAGAGGAAAAAGAGGAGGAAGAGAGAGGAGGAAGATGAGAGGAGGAAGAGAGAGGAGGAAGAGAGAGGAGGAAGAGAGAGGAGGAAGAGAGGAAAAGGAGAGAGGAGGAAAAGTGAGGAGAAAGAGATGGAGGAAGAGAGAGGTGGAAGGGAGAGGAAGAGGAGAGAGGAGGAAAAGAGAAGAGGAAGAGAGTGGAGGAAGAGAAAGGAGGAAGAGAGAGAAGGGATAGAGAGGAGGAAGAGATAGGAGGAAGAGAGAGGAGGAGAGAGAGGAGGAAGAGAGAGGAGGAAGAGAGAGGTGGAAGAGAAGCAGGAAGAGGAAGGAGAAAGAGAGAGGAAGAGAAGAGAGGAGGAAGAGAGAGGAGGAAGAGAGAGGAGAAAGAGAGAGGAGTAAAAGAGAAGAGGAGAGAGAGGAGTAAGAGAGAGGAGGAGTAGATAGGAGGAAGAGAGAGGAGGAAGAGAGAAGAGGAAGAGAGAGGAAGAGGAGAGAGGAGGAAGAGAGAGGAAGAGGAGAGAGGAGGAAGAGAGAGGAGGAAGAGAGAGGAGGAAGAGAGAGGAAGAAAGGAGAGGAAAATGAGAGAGGAGGAAGAGAGAGGAAGGAGAGAGAGGAGGAAGAGGTGCAGTAAAAGAGAAGACGAATAGATAGGAAGAGGAGAGAGGAGGAAGACAGAGGAGGAAGAGAGAGGAGGAAGAGAGAGGAGGAAGAGGGAGGGAGAAGAGAGAGGAGGAGAGAGAGGAGGAAGAGAGAGGAAGAGGATAGAGGAGGAAGACAAAGGAAGAAGAGAGAGGAGGAAGAGAAAGGAAAATGAGAGAGAAGGAAGAGAGAGGAGAAGGGGAGAGGAGAAAGAGAGAGGAGGAAAAGAGAGGCGGAAGAGAGAGGAGGAGAGAGGAGGAAGAGAGAGGAGAAAGAGAGAGGAGGAAGAGAGAGGTGGAAAACAGAGGAAGAGGAGATAGGAGGAAGACAGAGGAGGAAGAGAGTGGAGGAATAGAGAGGAAAAAGAGGAGGAAGAGAGAGGAGGAAGAGAGTGAGGAAGAGAGAGGAGGAAGAGAGAGGAGGAATAGAGTAAAAGGAGAGAGGAGGAAAAGTGAGGAGAAAGAGATTGGAGGAAGAGAGAGGTGGAGGAGAGGAGGAGGAAGAGAAGGAGGTGGAAGGAAGAGAGAGGAAGAGAGTGGAGGAAGAGAAAGGAGGAAGAGAGAGAAGGGATAGAGAAGAGGAAGAGATAGGAGGAAGAGAGAGGAGGAAGAGAGAGGAGGAAGAGGGAGGAGAAAGAGAGAGGATGAAGAGAGAGGAGGAAGAGAGAGGAGAAGGGGAGAGGAGGAAGAGAGAGGAGGAAAAGAGAGGCGGAAGAGAGAGGAGGAAGAGAGAGGAGGAAGAGAGAGGAGAAAGAGAGAGGAGGAAGAGAGAGGTGGAAAACAGAGGAAGAGGAGATAGGAGGAAGACAGAGGAGGAAGAGAGTGGAGGAATAGAGAGGAAAAAGAGGAGGAAGAGAGAGGAGGAAGAGAGTGGAGGAAGAGAGAGGAGGAAGAGAGAGGAGGAATAGAGTAAAAGGAGAGAGGAGGAAAAGTGAGGAGAAAGAGATTGGAGGAAGAGAGAGGTGGAAGGGAGAGGAAGAGGAGAGAGGAGGAAAAGAGAAGAGGAAGAGAGTGGAGGAAGAGAAAGGAGGAAGAGAGAGAAGGGATAGAGAAGAGGAAGAGATAGGAGGAAGAGAGAGGAGGAAGAGAGAGGAGGGGTAGAGAGGAGGAAGAGGTATGAGAAAGAGAGAGGAAGAGAAGAGAGAAGGAAGAGAGAGGAGGAAGAGAGAGGAAAAAGAGAGAGGAGGAAGAGAGAGGAAGTGGAGAGAGGAGGAAAAGAGAAGAGGAAGAGAGAGGAGGAAGAGAGAGGAGGAAGAGAGAGGAGGAAGAGAGAGGAGGAAGAGAGAGGTGGAAGACAGAGGAAGAGCAGAGAGAAGGAAGAGAGTGGAAAAGGGGAGAGGAGGAAGAGAGAGGAGGAAAAGAGAGGCGGAAGAGAGGGGAGGAAGAGAGATGAGGAAGAGAGAGGAGGAAAGAGAGCTGGAAGACAGAGGAAGAGGAGAGATAAAGAAGAGAGAGAAGGAAGAGAGTGGAGGAAGAGGGAGGAAAAAGGGAGATGAGAAAGAGAGAGGAGGAAGAGAGAGGAGGAAGAGAGAGGAGGAAGAGAAAGGAGGAAGAGAGAGGAAAAGGAGAGAGGAGGAAAAGAGAAGACGAAGAGAGAGGAGGAAGAGAGAGGAGGAAGAGAGAGGAGGACGAGAGGAAAAGGAGAGAGGAGGAAATGTGAGGAGGAAGACAGAGGAGGAAGAGAGAGGAGAAAGAGAGAGGAGGAAGAGAAAGGAGGAAGAAAGAGGAAGAGGAGAGAGGAGGAAAGAGAAGATGAAGAGAGAGGAGGAAGAGAGAGGAGGAAGAGAGAGAATGAAGAGAGGAAAAGGAGAGAGGAGGAAATGTGAGGAGGAATAGAGAGGAGGAGGAGATAGGAGGAAGAGAGAGGAGGAAGAGAGAGGTGGAAAACAGAGGAAGAGGAGATAGGAGGAAGACAGAGGAGGAAGAGAGTGGAGGAAGAGAGAGGAAAAAGAGGAGGAAGAGAGAGGAGGAAGAGAGAGGAGGAAGAGAGAGGAGGAAGAGAGAGGAGGAAGAGAGAGGAGGAAGAGAGGAAAAGGAGAGAGGAGGAAATGTGAGGAGAAAGAGATTGGAGGAAGAGAGAGGTGGAAGGGAGAGGAAGAGGAGAGAGGAGGAAAAGAGAAGAGGAAGAGAGTGGAGGAAGAGAAAGGAGGAAGAGAGAGAAGGGATAGAGAGGAGGAAGAGATAGGAGGAAGAGAGAGGAGGAAGAGAGAGGAGGAAGAGAGAGGAGGAAGAGAGAGGTGGAAGAGAAAGCAGGAAGAGGAAGGAGAAAGAGAGAGGAAGAGAAGAGAGGAGGAAGAGAGAGGAGGAAGAGAGAGGAGAAAGAGAGAGGAGTAAAAGAGAGAGGAAGAGAGAGGAGTAAGAGAGAGGAGGAGTGATAGGAGGAAGAGAGTGGAGGAAGAGAGATGAGGAAGAGAGAGAAGAGGAGAGAGGAGGAAGAGAGAGGAAGAGGAGAGAGGAGGAAGAGAGAGGAGGAAGAGAGAGGAGGAAGAGTGAGGAAGAAAGGAGAGGAAAATGAAGAGAGGAGGAAGAGAGAGGAAGGAGAGAGAGGAGGAAGAGGTGCAGTAAAAGAGAAGACGAATAGATAGGAAGAGGAGAGAGGAGGAAGACAGAGGAGGAAGAGAGAGGAGGAAGAGAGAGGAGGAAGAGGGAGGAGAAAGAGAGAGGAGAAGAGAGAGGAGGAAGAGAGAGGAAGAGGATAGAGGAGGAAGACAAAGGAAGAAGAGAGAGGAGGAAGAGAAGGAAATGAGAGAGAAGGATGAGAGAGGAGAAGGGGAGAGGAGAAAGAGAGAGGAGGAAAGAGAGGCGGAAGAGAGAGGAGGAAGAGAGAGGAGGAAGAGAGAGGAGAAAGAGAGAGGAGGAAGAGAGTGGTGGAAAACAGAGGAAGAGGAGATAGGAGGAAGACAGAGGAGGAAGAGAGTGGAGGAATAGAGAGGAAAAAGAGGAGGAGAGAGAGTGTGGAAGAGAGTGGAGGAAGAGAGGAGGAGGAAGAGAGGAGGAATAGAGTAAAAGGAGAGAGGAGGAAAAGTGAGGAGAAAGAGATTGGAGGAAGAGAGAGGTGGAAGGGAGAGGAAGAGGAGAGAGGAGGAAAAGAGAAGAGGAAGAGAGTGGAGGAAGAGAAAGGAGGAAGATGAGAGGAAGGGATAGGAGAAGAGAAGAGGAAGAGATAGGAGGAAGAGAGAGGAGAGAGAGAGGAGGAGGGATAGAGAGGTGGAAGAGAGGGAGAAAAGAGAAGAGGAAGAGAGAGGAGGAAGAGAGAGGAGGGGTAGATAGGAGGAAGAGAGAGAGGAGGAGAGAGGAGAGAGAGAGGAAGAGGTGAGAGGAGGAAAAGAGAAGAGGAAGAGAGAGGAGGAAGAGAGACGAGGAAGAGGGAGGAGGGGTAGAGGAGGAAGAGAGAGGAGGAAGAGAGAGGAGGAAGAGAGAGGTGGAAGAGAAGAGGGTGAGGAGAGAAGAGAGAGAGAAAGAGAAGAGAGGAGGAAGAGAGGAGGAAGAGAGAGGAGAAAGAGAGAGGAGGAAGAGACAGGAGGAAGAGAGAGGTGGAAGAGAAAGGAGGAAGAGGGAGGAGAAAGAGAGAGGAAGAGAAGAGAGGAGGAAGAGAGAGGAGGAAGAGAGAGGAGGGGTAGAGAGGAGGAAGAGGTATGAGAAAGAGAGAGGAAGAGAAGAGAGGAGGAAGAGAGAGGAGGAAGAGAGAGGAAAAAGATGAGAGGAGAAGAGAGGAAGTGGAGAGAGGAGGAAAAGAGAAGAGAAGAGAGAGGAGGAAGAGAGAGGAGGAAGAGAGAGGAGGAAGAGAGAGGAGGAAGAGAGAGGTGGAAGACAGAGGAAGAGCAGAGAGAGGAGTGAAGGGAAGAGGAGTGAGGAGAGAGAGGAAGGAGAGAGGAGGAAGAGAGAGGAGGAAAAGAGATGAGGAAGAGAGAGGAGGAAGAGAGAGCTGGAAGACAGAGGAAGAGGAGAGGATAAAGAAGAGAGAGAAGGAAGAGAGTGAGGAAGAGGGAGGAAAAAGGGAGATGAGAAAGAGAGAGGAGGAAGAGAGAGGAGGAAGAGAGAGGAGGAAGAGAAAGGAGGAAGAGAGAGGAAAAGGAGAGAGGAGGAAAAGAGAAGACGAAGAGAGAGGAGGAAGAGAGAGGAGGAAGAGAGAGGAGGACGAGAGGAAAGAGGAAGAGAGGAGGAAATGTGAGGAGGAAGAGAGAGGAGAGGAAGAGGAGAGGAGAAAGAGAGAGAGAAGAGAAAGAGGAAGAGAGAGGAAGAGGAGAGAGGAGGAAAAGAGAAGATGAAGAGAGAGGAGAAGAGAGGAGGAAGAGAGAGAATGAAGAGAGGAAAAGGAGAGAGGAGGAAATGTGAGGAGGAATAGAGAGGAGGAGGAGATAGGAGGAAGAGAGAGGAGGAAGAGAGAGGGGGAAGAGAGAGGAGGGGTAGAGAGGAGGAAGCGATAGAGGAAGAGAGAGGAGGAAGAGAGAGGAAGAGGATGAGAGGAGGAAAAGAGAAGAGGAAGAGAGAGGAGGAAAAGTAAGGAGGAAGAGAGAGGAGGAAGACAGATGTGGAAGGGAGAGGAAGAGGAGAGAGGAGGATAAGAGAAAAGGAAGAGAGAGGAGGAAGAGAGAGGAGGAAGAGAGAGGAGGGGTAGAGAGGAGGAAGATAGAGGAGGAAGAGAGAGGAGGAAGAGGGAGGAGAAAGAGAGGAAAGAGAAGAGAGGAGGAAGAGAGAGGAGGAAGAGAGAGGAGAAAGAGAGTGGATGAAGAGAGAGGAGAAAGAGAGAGGAGGAAGAGAGAGGAGGAAGAGAGAGGAAGAGGAGAGAGGAGGAAGACAGAGGAGGAAGAGAGAGGAGGAAGAGGAGAGGAGGAAGGAGAGGAGAAAGAGAGAGGAGGAAGAGAGAGGAGGAAGAGAGAGGAAGAGGAGAGAGGAGGAAGACAGAGGAGGAAGAGAGAGGAGGAAGAGAAAGGAAAATGAGAGAGAAGGAAGAGAGAGGAAAAGGGGAGAGGAGGAAGAGAGAGGTGGAAAACAGAGGAAGAGGAGATAGGAGGAAGACAGAGGAGGAAGAGAGTGGAGGAAGAGAGAGGAAAAAGAGGAGGAAGAGAGAGGAGGAAGAGAGAGGAGGAAGAGAGAGGAGGAAGAGAGAGGAGGAAGAGAGAGGAGGAAGAGAGGAAAAGGAGAGAGGAGGAAAAGTGAGGAGAAAGAGATTGGAGGAAGAGAGAGGTGGAAGGGAGAGGAAGAGGAGAGAGGAGGAAAAGAGAAGAGGAAGAGAGTGGAGGAAGAGAAAGGAGGAAGAGAGAGAAGGGATAGAGAGGAGGAAGAGATAGGAGGAAGAGAGAGGAGGAAGAGAGAGGAGGAAGAGAGAGGAGGAAGAGAGAGGTGGAAGAGAAAGGAGGAAGAGGAAGGAGAAAGAGAGAGGAAGAGAAGAGAGGAGGAAGAGAGAGGAGGAAGAGAGAGGAGAAAGAGAGAGGAGTAAAAGAGAAGAGGAAGAGAGAGGAGGAAGAGAGAGGAGGAGTAGATAGGAGGAAGAGAGAGGAGGAAGAGAGAAGAGGAAGAGAGAGGAAGAGGAGAGAGGAGGAAGAGAGAGGAAGAGGAGAGAGGAGGAAGAGAGAGGAAGAGGAGAGAGGAGGAAGAGAGAGGAGGAAGAGAGAGGAGGAAGAGAGAGGAAGAAAGGAGAGGAAAATGAGAGAGGAGGAAGAGAGAGGAAGGAGAGAGAGGAGGAAGAGGTGCAGTAAAAGAGAGGAGGAAGAGAGAGGAAGAGGAGAGAAGAGGAGGATAGAGGAGGAAGAGAGAGGAAGAGGAGAGAGGAGGAAGAGAGAGGAGGAAGAACGAGGAAAAGAAGAGAGGAGGAGAAGAGATGTGGAAGAGAGAGGAATGGGAGAGAAGAGGAAAACAGAGGAGGAAGAGAGAGGAGGAAGAAATAGGAAGAGGACAGAGGAGGCAGAGACAGGAGAAAAAGAGAGGAGGAAGAGAGAGGAGGAAGAGAGAGGAGGAAGAGAGAGGAAGAGGACAGAGAATGCGGAGAGAAGAGAAAGAGAGAGGAGGAAGAGAGAGGAGGAAAAGAGAAGAGGAAGAGAGAGGAAGAGGAGAGAGGAGGAAGAGAGAGGAAAGGAGAGAGAGAGGAGGAATAGAGAGAGGAAGAGAGAGGAGGAAGAGAGAGGAAGAGGAGAGAGGAGGAAAAGAGAGGAGGAAGAGAGAGGAGGAAAAGAGAGGAGGAAGAGAGAGGAGGAAGAGAGAGAGTAGGAGGAGAGAGGAGGAAGAGGGAGGAGGAAAAGACAGGAGGAAGGGAGAGGCGGGAGAGGGAGGAAGAGGAGAAAGGAGGAAGAGAGAGGACTAAGAGTGATGTAGAAGAGAGAGGAGGAAGAGAGAGGAGGAAGAGAGAGGAATAGGACAGAGGAGGCGGAGAGAGGAGGAAAAGAGATGAAGAGGAGAGAGGAGGAAGAGAGAGGTAGAGGAGAGACGAGGAACAGAGAGGAAAAGGAGAGAGGAGGAAGAGGTGGAGGAAAAGAGAGGAGCATGAGAGAGGAGGAAGAGAGAGGAGGAAGAGAGAGGCGGAAGAGAGAGGAAGAGGACAGATTAGGCGGAGAGAGGAGGAAAAGAGTAGAGGAAGAGATAGGAAGAGGAGAGAGTAGGAAGAGAGAGGAGAAAGAGAGAGGAAAAGGAGAGAGGAGGAAGATAGAGGAAAAGGAGAGAATAGGAGGAGAAAGGAGGAAGAGAGAGAAGGAAGAGTGAGGAGGAGGAGAGAGGAGGAAAAGAGAGGAGGAAGAGAGAGGAGGAAGAGAGAGGAGCAAGAGAGAGGAGGAAGAGAGAGGAGGAAAAGAGAGGAGGAAAAGAGAAGAGGAAGAGAGAGGAGGGGTAGATAGGAGGAAGCGGAGGAGGAAGAGAGAGGAGGAAGAGAGAGGAGAAAGAGAGAGGAGGAAGAGAGAGGAGGAAGAGAGAGGAGGAAGAGAGAGGAGAAAGAGAGAGGAGGAAGAGAGAGGAGGAAGAGAGAGGAAGAGGAGATAGGAAGAAAAGAGAAGAGGAAGAGAGAGGAGGAAGAGAGAGGAGAAAGAAAGAGGTGGAAGACAGAGGAGGAACAGAGTGGAGGAAGAGAGAGGAAAAAGAGAGAGCAGGAAGAGAGAGGAGGAAGAGAGAGGAGGAAGAGAGAGGAGGAAGAGAGAGGAGGAAGAGAGGAAAAGGAGAGAGGAGAAAAAGTGAGGAGAAAGAGAGAGGAGGAAAAGAGAGGAAGAGGAGAGAGGAGGAAAAGAGAAGAGGAAGAGAGAGGAGGAAGAGAGAGGAGGAAGAGAGAGGAGGGGTAGAGAGTAGGAAGAGAGAGGAGGAAGAGAGAGGAGGAAGAGAGAGGTGGAAGAGAAAGGAGGAAGAGGGAGGAGAA